>NW_015785043.1:0-1542 GCF_001515625.1 Sinocyclocheilus rhinocerous | reverse complement strand
GATGGATGGATGGATGGATGGATGGATGGATGGATAGATAGATAGCTGTCGATGGATAGAAAGATGATAGTTTGATTTGATTGATTGACTGATTTTTTTTTAATTGTTGAAATGAATCATTGTTCATTCACTTTATTCATTCATTTGTTTACTTGTTCGCTCGGCCGTGCGTTCATTTTTCATTTATTCATTCATTAATTTCCCTCCTTCATTGGTTTCATTCCTCTATGTGAACACATCTGTTAATTCTTTCTGTTATTATTCTGTCTGTCAAATTTTCATTCGTTCACTCTTTGTGTTCTTGTTGGTTCTCACCGTTCATTCCCATGTCCCTCTCCTGCAATGGTTCCTCTATGAGAACACATCTGTTTCATGGATGAGAGAAAGAGTGTGCGATCTCTGCTTGCTTGAGGCTCTACTGAACGCGTGATTGGCTAAAATCGCTCTCAACACTTAACCATTCCCAGAGAACTACCGCTCTTTATGTCGAGCTTTAAAGGAGGTTCCCCTCGTTTGATCTCGTGCCAAGCTCGAGGGTGCCGAGGAACTCCAGTGTCTGGGAAGTCTTCGGTAAACTCTAACGTCAAGACCTAGATCACGTAGAATGTTTCTTACGGTACTGCATTTGTTGATGTTAAATTCATCCATCGTTTCCATCTGCGTGGTGTGAATGTTGCAGAAATGGTCTGTTTGTAGTGAAATAGTGTGGCATAATTACTGAAGCCTAGAGAAAGATGAAGCTGACATAAGGTTTGCTTTGTATAAAACGGGGTCTCAAGAGAGGATTCCTTCCCTCTGAACGTCTCATCTCCATTTCAGACCTGGCTTAAATTGAAGCCAATTTTGCACGCTCATTTTTATGGGATTAAGTGAGGCCTTTTTGACATGAGATGTTTTCAACTAGTGCTGGAGATGTAGAGATGTGCTATTACTGTACTGTTAACCTGCCCCACATATGCCCCTGAGGGCCCTTTCCATATGTACAGATCTCTGCTCACCAAGGCTGTGTTTATTTGATAAAAAATAAAGTAAAAACGGTAATATTGTGGATTGGAAAAAGGGAAACTGGCCCTTGGTAGGGGAGGAAAGTTCGTCCAAATGCATAATTTTGCATAAAAGATTCTTCATAATGTTTATTAGGTTGCTTGCTGACATTTTGTGGCCTACTGTAACATTGGTCTTGAGTGTAAAAGGGAATGAATATTGCACAATATAACCTGCAATTATGATGATGTTATTATGGTTACAAGAAACTCAAAAAAGTATAATGTATAGTTTACTGATGATAATAAAAGAAATCTTTCTTGAGCAGCAGATCAGCATATTTGAATGATTTCTGAAGCATCATGTGCCACTGAACACTGGAGAAATGATGCTAGAAATTTGCATCGCGTGAGTAAATATATTTTAAAACATAATTAAAATAAAAAGCAGTTATTTGGAAATCTGATAATATTTCACAATATTGCTGTTTTTCTGTGTTTTTGATCAAGCACAGCAGCCTTGGTGAGCAGAAGAGACTTCTTTCAAAAACATTAATAA
>NW_015785042.1:0-1546 GCF_001515625.1 Sinocyclocheilus rhinocerous | reverse complement strand
GCTGCTGAAGATCTTTCTCTCTCTGCTGGATTCTCTGCTGGAACTCCCTCTGCAACTGGTGCTGGAGGACAAATGAATGATACTAAATGTCACATAAAACTACTGTCTGTGAACAGTTGAATCCAGTAAAAGTGGATCTGATAATGGCTGCAGGTTCAAATATAACGGTGAAACTGACACAGACGTAGAGCTTTACTCAGACAGTGTTTATACTGTGTAACAGAGCTGTGGCTCCACACAGAAAATAAATGAACTATTGGATCATTACAGTATTTCTGTTAATAACTGCCACTGGTTTTCATTCTGAGTCAGTCACTGACAAATATTACAACCTTTTTTGTCATAAAATCTGATTTACATTAGAAGGGGCTTCAGATTTTCATCCAAATGATAATTAATCTACACAGAACAGAAGCCGAAGTGAAGCTATAAATGACTGTAATTGTCTGTCACTGCATTTATCTTGTATTTTGACTGATGGAAGTATATATTTTGTCAAACAATGGGTGAATAGTTTATTACATTATCTTATGATGCTTAATCAAAGCCTGTTTCACAAAAGAATGTGATGTGTTAATAAAGGTTTATGTACAGTGTGAATGCTGTAACCTGTTAACATGGGTGCCAATATAAATAGATATTAAATGGGTCCAAGTGTCAGCAATATTTAATTAGTGCCTAGTTTAAATACCTGTTTCTCTATCCTCTGTTCCGCAGCCGATACAGTGTCATGGTTTTTATGTTCATCCAAACACAGCACACATATGCATTTCTGGTCAGTGCGACAGAAAAGCTCAAGGAGCTTCTCATGTTTCCGACAGATCATCTCCTGCAGTCGTCCAGTGGCATCAGTAACTCTGTGTCCCTTCCCTTTAAACAAACTTTCATGTTGTTCAAGGTGATTCTGACAGTAAGAGTTCAGACACTCAAGACAGGACTTGACGGCTTTGTATTTTCTTCCAGGACAGACATCACACTGCACATCTCCAGCTCCAGCGTAACAGTCAGCAGAAAGTTGAGTCTTCTTCAGTTTCTCCACCACTTCAACCACCATGGTGTATTTACCTAAAGCAGGTCTTGGACTGAAGGTCTGTATGCACCGAGGGCAGCTGTAGACTTTCTTCTGATCCTCCTGATCCCAGTGGCCTGTAATACAGCTCTTACAGAAACGGTGTCCACAGGGAATAACCACTGGATCATTCAGGATTAGTTCAGGATCCTTCATACACAATGGACATGTGAACTCATCCTGATCCACTGAAATTCTGGCTTCTGCCATTTTACTGCATGAATACAGAGAATCAGACACGCAACAGCTCAAATACACTTCAGTTTCTTTTTCCCTGAACTGATGAGTTGAAATAGTTCCCTGGATTTGTGTTCGTGTGACGTGTGTAAAACAGGTTTGTCTCGAAGTCTGTATAGCAGGTTCAAATTTCCTGCTCCTGTAGAGCCAGAATCATTCTGAGTTTAGTTGCAACACATTTGGCTGTTATTAACGGAGGTGGGGGCAAGTCACACATGTTCAAGTCTCAAGCAAGTCTCA
>NW_015785041.1:0-1547 GCF_001515625.1 Sinocyclocheilus rhinocerous | reverse complement strand
TGAAAATTGCCATTTTGACCCCCCTCTACAAAACAGTGGATTACTTAGTAAATATTCATCCATGACATTTTCATCACTATACATGTTTATCTTTCTTCAGAAAAAATGTTTAAAGAACCACCATTAGTTAAATATTGCTAATAGCCAAGAATAAAGCTTACACAAAAATCACAACCTTGCAATTAAAAAAAAATGGCAGATGAACTGACTGGGTATTTCATTTGATAATCCTAGTTATTGATAATCTTCAAGGATCTTATGTATGCTTGCTGTAAACTGTTGCTATATGTAAAAGCAGCATAAAGATTCTGCTTAAAATCCAGTGTTCCAAGCCTTACAGGTTTGTAACAACATGAGTGTGAGTGGATGATATCTTGTTTAAAAAAAAAAAAGAAAAGAAAAAAGGGTCGTTTCAATATACTTGACCTTTTAAAACGGTCCATGTAATAGAACCATGAACTCCACATAAATATTAAGTTCAAAACTAATCCAGGTTTTGAAACTGTTTCACCTGAGCCAGACCTTCGCCCATGCCGTGGATACATTATACATCTGAGGAGAAGTTGAGAACTGGGTGACCTCCAGTACTAAGATCCATTACACAAAGCCGACTTTTATTTAAAGGTCTTGATGGATATTTTCCTCGGGGCCATGACACATTAAATGAAGTTTCCACCCTGCTTAAGGTAGTTCAAGGCGCCAATGTTTAATTAAAGGATTTCACATGAACAAAATCATTGCTCACATGAGGTCAGGGAGATTATTTTAGGGTTACGCCTAAACTGTTTTTGTTGTCATCAGTACCCAAATATTGTTGTTTTGTTTTGTTGTTCTTTGATTTTTTTTTTTCCTTTGCTTGTTTTGTTTTTTGTCTTGTCTTGTCTTGTCTTGTCTTGTTTTGCTTTGTTTTCGGTCTTTCACATTCCTCTATGTAGTTTGCAGTGCTGTTCTCTTACTCTCAAGGTTTATGAATGGATACTTTTTCTAACATTTCTCTTTTCATACCTCTTCTACAAAATTCCGTTTCTGGAGTGAACTCTTCTCGTAGTTCACATACAGTACACTTGAAGCTGACCTGTTTTATTGATTTTTAGACATGAAGAACATGGGTCAGTTTTTATTTTGTTTTTACTGTGGAAAGCTTTAGGTTGCCAGTGTGACTTGTGTCAGCACTGGCTGTCTAGTGTGCGATTTACTTTGTCCATCTGCTGTGTAATTTAACCCTTTCACCACGAGTTAGTTTTCTCAGAGCGCTAGTAACTGAAGTAGTGGGGGCACAAAATACATTATTTGTAGAGGGCCCTTTCATACTAAACAAATGTTTGGTTTTGCTGGAAAGGTCACGTTGGATGGATGAATGGTGTGTTATGCTGCTCAAACATGGCGCTTCACAACTTTGCGAGAAGGGAATAAATATGGGATTACATCTCTGCCACAATTATGCGCGTGAAAGGTCATATTTTTGACGCGCGTGATCTGAGTTTTGTGGAGAAAATGTTTGCCTCGCAAAGAAGAAAGTATTTTGAGCGCACGAAAATCAATTTTGC
>NW_015785040.1:0-1548 GCF_001515625.1 Sinocyclocheilus rhinocerous | reverse complement strand
CAGAAAAAAGTGTTGTTTTAACAATAGCAATCAAAAATACGACCTTCTTTCTTTAATATTAATTGAATAAAAGTTTGTTTAAAAATAAAAAATTATAATTATTTACTTTTATTTATGACCTTCATGCCCTTCTATAAGGAAATATGCTGTTTGTGGAACACAACATGAGAAATTGAGAGAAGTCTTAGTAGCAGCTCTTTTTCATAAAACACCGACCTTCAGAATCATTCTAATTATTTGGTGCTCAAGTAACATTTCCTATTATTAATGTTGATGTGCTCAAGTAACATTTCTTATTACTATCAATGTTGACAATTATTAAAAAAAAAAAATAATAATAATTCTGGAAACCGTGATACATTTTCCTCAGAATTCAAAAGAACAGCATTGAAATAGATTTTTGTAACAGTCAATTTATTGTGCCCTTGCTGAATGAATAAATAATAATAATGATAATAATAAACCTTACTGACCCTAAACTTTTGAATAGTAGTGTACATGGTTATCTGAAGCAGTGCTATACTAATATTGTGTGATGACAGGATTTTCATTGTTGGGTGAACTACATTGTGTGTGAAGGCCCATGAAAGAAGGATTTGGCTCAGTTATACTCCTATTCAGAGAAAAGGGCATGTGAAATTGATATCACGCAGTGGTGGACAAAGTACACAAATCATGTACTTGAGTCAAAGTATAAATGCTCCAATAAAAATATAAGTACTACTTTAAAGTTCTACTTGAGTAAATGGTTCAAAGGTACTTGTTTTTAATGTACTGAAGTATCAAATGTAAAATTCCATCATTTATTTATTTAATCAGATATGCTTCATTCTATTACTCAGAATACCTGAGTCAGAACTAGCCAGAACAAGTCATAAGGAAGATTAGTGGATTAGCAGACATTATGCATAACCAAAAAACAACCACACTAATCTCTCTTATATATCTGATATCCACTTACATGTATATGAAAAATCATTTAAAGCATTTAAAGTTGTTAAGACTAAATGTACAGAAACATGTACAGTAGTCAAGTCTGTCCCAACATTTAAATGGTACTATATATTTACACACCAGTGTTATTTCAGTATTATTTATGTACTATTAGAGTATTTGTTAATATTTTGAATTAGATTTTTAGTTTTCATTTTATTTTGAGTTTTAGTATTATTATGTGCCTTTGCCATTTTTTAAAAAATATTTCTACTTCTATTTCTAAAAAGGTTTTTGTCATTTTAATACTGCAACTTAAACTTAATTTTTTTAAATTGAAGTATTTAGTATTTCATCTCATTTTTATCTAATTTTTATATCTTATTTTATTTAAACTTTATTTCAATTAGTTGTATTTAACAATAATAACAGTTACACACACACACACATACACAAACAAAACTAACATTTGATATTTTTATTCTTCCAGTTGGCATTCGAGACGATGAGCATTATCGCCGTGGTTACCAACTGTGCCTTGATTGGTTTGTCCTCACAAGTGAAAGCCTACTTCCCTGAATCAGAGACTCAGATGATCCTCATTGTGGTGGCAAT
>NW_015785039.1:0-1547 GCF_001515625.1 Sinocyclocheilus rhinocerous | reverse complement strand
TTGACATTTAAACTCCTATCTGATTTTCTATATATATATATATATATTTTTTAAAAAAGGTCTTTTTTTATTTGGGCTAGTTAAATTAATTGCCGGGCTACCAACATTTTAAGAGTACCTGCCCGAAGGGCTACCAGGGATTTTGACATTTTGTGAGCCCTGACAAGGGTGAGTAAATGACCAATTGTATGCATGTATGCATTAACTATTTATTTAAGATTTGTTAAAAGTGAGCATATATGCAGGGAATAAAGAGCAGCTGTTATAAATTGTATTAGATTTAGGCTAACTAGTGTCAGGCTTCAATAACCATAAAACAAAAAAAACAAAAAAATAATAATGCGGTAAAGCATGCAATTTCCATTTACATTAAATGAATACACAATAATTTCAAGCAATAAATCAGCCAATTTAATCTCAAACAGCGATTAAATGTATTGGATTTTCTCTGTTGCATGGCTCTAAACAACAATCTCTGTAACTGTAAATATATCTAAGAGATGCAAAAACATGAAGACAATTATGTATTGAAAACAAAACAATTATGTACATGAAAGCAAAACAATTTCTAAGAAGAACTCATCATAATTCAAGGTACAGTCACATCAGTATTGATTCGCCTGCCATTGCGCTAGCATGCTAAATTGACATATCTGGGCAAAGTTACCTTGCAGCTGATAGTAGCAGCGTTTAGCCCACAGCCCTGAGATTAAGCCAGTGCCTCTGAGCTTAGTGGCCAAGCTCATTTAATATCGCTGCCAGTGTTCATTAAGGACTCAAAGGAGGTTGGGAATTTTCCCTTTAAGATAAGGGCAATCAATGATTGCCTGAGAAAGATGTGATTAAGCAGCCCCAGCCCCACTGCACCGCCCTACTCGAATCCAGGGTGAGGCAGTTATCTTTACTTATTTAACTGTAGTAAAGCCAACTCGGGGGAATGACAGGTGCTGCAACAACACTATTGATTTGTTCTGCAGGCCTAAACAAAGTCATATTTGAATTGCATGCAGGAAATGTTTATGTGGAATACAGAATGGCCTTAAACACAACCAAAAATCTTTGCATAACTAAAACTGTTAATCTGTCACACTTGGATGGTCTGTATGCCTTTGTTTTATTTTTGAATGCAATGCATCATTACCTCTTAATTGGTGTGCTGAGGAATAAATCTGTCTATATAGAGAGCAATATTTATAACATTTGTTTATTACAGTGTGTATTTTTTTATTACCAAAGCAGAAGCAAATTATGAAAAGATGCTCTTTAAACAACTTTCCACTTCACTAACACCGTAACGATTTTGCAATTTTGTGATGAGAAATTTATTTTAGACAGAATTGCTTCGCCATTCTTTGACAATCAACATCTCAGTTATCATTTCAAATACCAACCATTGCATTAAATGTGAAGTGTGTCAGTTTTTCAGAGGTTAAAATAGTGTGCCACTTTAAAATGAAAAGACAAGTAAGCCGGTGGTAAGTACATTTATATACATTAATTAGCAATATTGGCTCAACTAATTGCATGAGTTTTGGTGGGACTGTCTG
>NW_015785038.1:0-1547 GCF_001515625.1 Sinocyclocheilus rhinocerous | reverse complement strand
ATATATTATATAAAAATATATCTAAAATATGTTTTTGTCATATAAAGCAAGGAGGGGAAAAATGTGTACAGTAAAGCTGCTCGATACTGGCAAAGATTATGATTATTTTGCTCAATATTGAGATCATCGATTATTTAACACCATTACTCACTGAAATCGATTTCAGACAGTAATTGAACTTATTTTTCCTTCTTAACAGTTGATTTTCTTGTACTTTAAATATAATTAAAAAAATCTATAAAAATATATCTAAAAATATTTTTTGCCATATAAAGCAAGGAAGGAAAAGAAATGTGTGCCAATATAAAGGAAAAAAGTAGAGTGGATACATAAGACAAGACAAAACGGGACCATTATAGCAAAAAGGAATGTGGCACAGTTATCTTACGATAATTCACAAGATTATCTTTTGTGCATAACTGTTGGAAGACAAAATTGTGCTTGAAAATAAAATTCAATTAATTGCCCAGCTTTAGTAAAGGGTGTAGTTTTGGGGCTGTTAGTGTAATAGTAGCGTTTTTACCTGCTATGAAGGAGTAAGCAGCCAGTGCATTGCTTACTAAAGCCATCTTCTCAGTAGTGGCTTGCCTTTCATTGAGGAAAGCTGTAACCATTTCATCCACAGACGCTGTCTGGATCACTTATTGTGTGTAACTGAAAGAAAGTGAAAGAGGGTGAGACCGCAAGTTAAAACCGGTCAGAACCCACCTTCATTTTTTAAAATCCCTATAAAGGGAAGCGCTGAACCATAGCTTATAATGATGTTGTTTTAAAGAGTGTAATTATATTGGGATTTCTCCCTACATTTAGGCTGTACCATAACCTCGTGTGCAGAGAAAACTATTTTTACAGACAGGCTGGAAATTTCCAAACAGCAGAATAATGCTATATCTTACTGTGCAACCACAGGCATTGTAACAACCTAAAGTTTAATTCCTCCTCATCAAACTGTCACACAAGATCAGACAAAAAGACTGCATCGGGGAAATTTTTACCAGTAAAATATTGCAAAATTGCCAGGACATATTGGCTGGTTTTTGTCTTTTATCCCAAGAAGAAGAAATAAAACGTGATGAAACACAGGTGGCTGAACACAAACAACAGAGAATCAGTGAGGCAGGATGGTTGGACAGAAAGCTTGAGTAAAAGTCAGATGTTTTTCAGCAGTAGTCTGGGCTGAAGGTAGACAGCACTCGGGGCCAGTCATTCACGTGGGTGTAATGGAATGTAGAGTCTCGGTCTGCCTCACTTAAAGGAAGACAGGCTGCTCTTTCAGCGTAAATGAGGAATCAGACTGGTGGCACTTCCCACAAATATAGGTACACATTGGTAATTTTAAAACCATCAAATATCTGTATCCTTAAAATTGAAATTTGCCCTCTCACACCTCAGAGGTCTTAACCTTCTTCACTGTTATCTGTATTAAACCATTACATTCATACAACAGTGTCATCATTTTGTGATCTGAATAATAGCCTATAGTGAACTGATATTCAATCAGTAGTAGTGAAAACTATTATATTAACTTAATGTAATAAACCAAACTA
>NW_015785037.1:0-1546 GCF_001515625.1 Sinocyclocheilus rhinocerous | reverse complement strand
GCAGGATTAGGTGTCGGCTTTTTACAATCAGCTGCCTGGCATATGGAGTCTGAAACCCTGTTTACAATCGCCCCATGCCATCTCTGTATCTGCAAGGCAAACACTACGCAAACGATCTATTTCTAAAAGCAAGACGTCAGCTTTTAATTTGGTAGGTGAGAGACTTGAAAGTGGATCAAAAGACTGCAGGGACGCATTAGATTTTCACACCAGCGCCAGTGGGGGAGTTCAGTTACCCCTTAATACGCCCCTCTACCCCCAGCGATACAGCAGAATACATGTGAGAATACCCACATGTATAGCATGTCATATGGGGGACACTGGGAAGGGTATCGACTCTCAAAACCTGCTTGGTCCCATAGAAACAATGACACTGAAATGGATGCATATAGGGTCTAGTACCTTAAATGAGCACAATAGTGAGTATGTGGGTGTGGGGACTATTTCTGTTTTGTTTTGTCTTTTGCAGAGGACACTGGGTGAATAGGCTAAATACCTCACAACTGCAATTCAGTGCCATATTAAAGAGCGAGACCAAAGAAAATATACTCTATGTGTCGGTTTGTTTGGGCAAACGTGATTGATGCTGTATTAATAAAGATTTACGGTTCAAACCTTGAAATTAGTTTTGCAGACAAAGATTCCTTAGCAAAACTGAGGAGGAGTTTTACCCAAAAGTGATGGAAGAGCCAAAAGAAGGTGGCCAACACATATGAGAACCTCTTCAATACTGTTTTTAAAGTCATTCCAGGATGCAGCACATGAAAATTCAGTTTGCAGAGCTGTAATGTATGCAAAGAGTGACAACTTTAAAGCTACACTTTAAGAGTTCAGTATAGTTTAAGGTCACTTGATAATTCGAATTTGTGCCATTTCATAGTTTCAATGAACTTGCTATTGTTGTAAAATGGAAAAAAAAGTAATAATAAAGAATCAATAGGTGTGGCCAATATTTTGACTGGTGTGTTAACACTATTATACACAGACAAACAGATGGTTGTAAGTATGTGGACAACCCTTTCAAATGAATGGGTTTGACTATTCCAGTAACTCAAGAGAATTGTGTACTTGTTGAAACAGTTAGAGGTGGGCCTTAGTGAAAGTGAAAGTACTGTAATGTCGAAATTATCTTTAAATAATAATAATAATGCCTTCTGCTGTAGCTCTAATATAATACTCCTCAGATGTCACGGCAGGTTTAATGTCAACAACTTTGAAAGTGATTAAAGGATAGTTCACTCCAATTCTGTCATTATTTACTCGCCCTCATGTCATTCTAAACCGGTACGACTTTATCTCTGTGGAACACAAAAGATAATATTTTGAAAAAATTTTCTTTTCATTATATAAACAAAAAAATACCTTTTTTCCCTGAATATTTTATGAAAGTCATACAGGTTTGGAGCTACATGAGGGTGAGTAAAGGACAGAATTTTTATTGTTGGAATAATATATTTTAAGGAAACATCAAGCACTTAGTACTGTAGTACTTTAGTGTTCATTACATCTGCAAAGATCAGTGCACTTTTAATTTCCAAAAAAAAAA
>NW_015785036.1:0-1547 GCF_001515625.1 Sinocyclocheilus rhinocerous | reverse complement strand
CACCGCTGCTATTAACCTCTCCTCCATTGTTGTTAGCATTGGGCGACAAATGTTACTAGCTAATAACTGTGTGTTATGGGACATGAGCGGTTATTCCGGTAGGGGGCGCACGGTGGCCCAGAAATCATAATTCTCATTGCGTTGTATTCAATTTTTCTTATTGGGGAGTTTTCTTTTTTTTTTTAAACAACGTATAATATTTTTAATTTATTATTAATACGAATTACTATGGGATTTACAATTAGAAATCTGCCATAGCGGATTCGCTATATATTTTTTTTAAACTTAAAATTAATCTCTAGTAATCAAAAACGGCTGTGATTGGTTCATCTTGAATAGCGCTGAGAAAAGTAACACGTACCACGTAACACCTCCGAACGGCCGCCTCACGGTCATGAGTTTAAATTACACTTAACAACGACATTGAGACACTTTAATACCTATTGAATTTAAACGTTATTTAAAAGAGCAGACATACGATTTAGAACCATCGTACCTGACCAATCAGAAATAACAGACCTATTACATACATATTTCACTTTGCCACTCTTGATCTATTTATTAGAAAAATCGGTGTTAAGTAGCGAGGGATCTGCGCATGCGTACAGTCAAACGGTGCGTTACCGAAATGCAAGCCGGGAAATGTAGTATGCATAAGCGGCCTAAAATTGAATAAGTGCTGCTCTGCTTTAAATCTAAAAGATGATGATGATTTTGGTCAGGGAGGAACCAACATTTTTTATTTGTGTATTAGAAATACTTTCAATGCTTAGTTGATGGCCTTAAATTAAACAAGAAAATAAAAAATAATAATAAATCACAATTCAAATAGATTCATTAGAGTTGTATCCTTCGTTCTGCTCTCCTTTATATTGTAGCATTTCTTTCAGGGTTCGATGTTCTGTCGGGTTCGGTTTCTCCACATTTGTGGCTCCATACTGTTTGCTCGCTATTTTTGACAGGTTATTTCTCTCCTCATCATTCACACTGGTGCTTGCAGACAAAACTTCTCCTTCCGTTTCATTCTGCACAAACAAAACACTCAGTTTTAACCACTACCCAAATATAAGTAACATAATCGTTATAAGTAACATATCGTATTTTTTATGACAAGCCTCTTGTCTTCAAAATAAAAGATCTATAGGTTCAGGAAACAACCCTCAATAAAAATGTCTTAAGGCTTCATTATAAGTTCTTCAGATTTGTGTTTTGGTTTTAAAGGATTTCAAAAGGGTCTCTCCAAAAACCTCAAGCAGAAGCTCCCTTTCTGGCTTCATTTTGAACTTTTAGAAAAGAAGTGTTGAAGGTTTTAGGAAACTTGCTACCTTATGATTTCTGTGATACTGGTCAACAGCATACTGATATTTGGCAGCATTCAGACCCAGTAAACCAGCCATTTTCTCTCCAAGAAAATCACAAACTACAGAGAAATTAAGTCATGGTGAGTTATTATGATTAAGCACAGTATTTCGGACATAAGTGACAACGTTTAACAACATTTCTGTATTATCGTAATTAGACAAGCATCACTCATATTTAATTCTTTA
>NW_015785035.1:0-1546 GCF_001515625.1 Sinocyclocheilus rhinocerous | reverse complement strand
TCTATTCATTGTCCCCTGCAGGGACCGTGTCCGATGCATTAGCCATGGAGACTGAGGGCATCACACAACAATAGATGCTTATACAATAGCCCCAATCTGCCTGGAGTGCTGGTGACAAATTGCCACAGCTTGTGGTATCAGAGGTGCGATGCAGAGAAAGCCATATTTAGGGCAAGGATTAAGGATCCTGTGTGTGTGGATATAAATCCAGTGGAAAGCAACACTCAAGGGGTCGGGAAGTTCTGCGGATGACACGTGTCGTCGGGCTAAATTATATTTTAATTGCCACTTCAATGTGCTTTCTCACCCTAATAATGATGACAAATGGCATTATTGTTTTGGCTGGGTGGTTGTTGGAGATCATCAGAACCCAATGAGAACTAGAGAGAGTTTTTATGGCATGTCGCACGTTTGCCCCTCTGACACAACATCAGCCTGCATTATCCTCCATAGACAATTTCATTAGCCCACAGTACAGACTCATGTACAGAGGATTTACTCTACAAGTCATAGTGATTAAATAGGCATCTGACAGTAGACTTGATGAAAAGCTTACAGTGCAACACTAACAAGCAAAAAATACAGAACTATTGAATAAAATATAGCATTTTAATTAATGCTGAATTTAACACGTTACTTTTCAGTATGGAGTTAAATATAAGCATATTTAACATATTTTCCAGAAACGTTGCACCTGACTATGAGTCACATCAGTTCAAAATTTCATTGTTGAGAGAAAAAAACATTTTTACAAACATTATAAACCCTACAAACTTTTAGTTTCTGAAATTTTGAAATTTTAGTTCCTTTCACTCCACAAATTTAACAGTATTCAGATCAGAATAGAACAGAAATTTGAAAATTAAGTATAAATTAATATAAATTAGTCTATTAGTATAAATTACATATATTAAGTGCCATTCTGTATAAATAACTTAAATTATAAACACCAAGCATAAAATAATTTTAAGTGAACGTGAAACAACTGGCATGTAGGAAATGTGCAATACAAATAAACTTGCACTCACGTACTTCATGCGCATGTTTTGCGTGCTTGACGTTAATAGTATATAATATATCAGTCGCTTTGGAATATAAGACGCAGCACATTTCAGATGATAAAAAAAAAAGTGTTTTTATGTTCTGGAAAATACGGTATAGTAACATTTCTCTGTCCGCAATCTTGGATGGATTTTTTTTCCACTGAGCTTGTTGCAATGCATTCTGGGAAACATGATGCTACTAAAGGTATTTTGCGGATTACTTTTTGAAACAGACTTCACATCAGGAGAGCCTATAATGCCTTAAAATGCCTTAAAAAGTGTGTTTTGGAATAGCCATGATCAATTATCCAAAAGTGATGCTATCGTTCACAACCTTGTTCTTTTAAGCTGTAACTGAGTGAAATTTCTTCTCCAAAGCAGTGAGCCAAGGTGGATGGCCTTGTCAATCTGGTGCTGCTAAAGTCTGATCCCATTGTTCCTAATAGAAAAATCTTCACCGCACCAGGGCCAGGGCTCTCAAACGATCCTAGAGTCAGATGCTA
>NW_015785034.1:0-1546 GCF_001515625.1 Sinocyclocheilus rhinocerous | reverse complement strand
CATGTAACTGTTAATATTTGATATACTTGAATAAATACATATATGTGGCTCTTAGAATGGTACAAAAGGCCAAACGTAGTACTAGCAGATGGAGAGGGGTTTATAAAACACTATTTGAACAAATGATAGCCAAGTTTCATTTCTGTAAAACAGTTTGTTTGTTTATTAAATTAACTCATTCAGAATTTTTTTAAATTGTCATTTTGTAGCATTAGCATTATGAATGTGAGTTATTGCAATATTTGGTAAAATTGGGGAGCAAGTAGGTTTCACTTACCTTTACTGCCTCAAATAATTCATCATTCAAAACCTAGAACAACAACAAAAAAAATCGCTAAATTAGAAATATTATCCCAACGTACTAGACTAATCAAATTTAAGATCTATGCAACAGAGACTTAATATTGTAATGTGTTGTCTGCATATATTATGAAACTATTTACGGTTATTCATGCTGAAGTGAGATGTGTTACAGAAATATTTCACATACAGCACATTATATCACAGTTATTATTATTCATTATGTATGTTTCTATATGCAGTATAATGATTATGTAGGTTATTATAACATTAGTACATTATGTTTATACATCAGATAACTGATATAATTTTTAATGGTTTTATGTCTGTTTTCTGTAAAAATACTACATTATGTTTAAACATTAAATAACCAATATAAAAGTGTTTTCATTTTTTGTGAAAATAAAAACGACATTATATTCAAATATCCAATAACTGATAAAACTTTAATGCTTTCATTTCTGTTTTGTAAAAATAAAAACTACATTATCACTACACTGCAACAACAGAAACATATACCTAATCAGCAAACATATAATCATAATCAGCACTCATAAAACCCCATGTAGGTCAATCTTTACTACACTAGACACAAATCAAGCTGGCATTACTCTGATAGGCCCAGTAATGCTGGACATGAGAAGACGCTATAGCACTAAACGAAGGCATGAGAACGGTCCACTGAGACTCACAGTAGTTTTCTCTCAGCTGCTGGCGGTCAGTTGGTCATGTGCTCCTGTCTGTCCTGCATCACATGCAACAGTGTGCGTTACAATTCAGACAACATGCAACACAGCCAGAGTTTAAACACACACAGAATGATTTAATTACAATCACACAAGCCTGCTGGAGAAAACACTCAGTCAATTCACTGCACAGCTGTATTAGTGCAGTTGAGACTTACAGTCAATAATTATTTTTCAAGTTTATTTTTGCATGGAAACCAATGAGGGTCAATTTGACCAGCAAGACAAAATAAATTTTCAACACAACAGGAGGGTTAAATTACCTGATTCAGAAATTAATTCAAATGTTACAGTTTACTCAATTCAAAAATGTGAAAATAATGCTGGGAACATCTTGTCATCTTATGAGGTATGAATGTGGTTGAAACTGCTTATATGGCTAATATTTCAAATATTTATTATACAGCATCAAATACTTGATTCTGATTGGCCAATCCATGCAATCAGAATAATATATATCATATTATCATATTATATTATTTAGAAATCCTTATATATAT
>NW_015785033.1:0-1546 GCF_001515625.1 Sinocyclocheilus rhinocerous | reverse complement strand
AGAACAAAGAGCTGCAGAAGATCATCCAGGAGGTTCTGTGTCACCTTCACTTTCTCCAGCACACTGTTGAGGATGTCTGATAAACACCATACTGAGCACGTTTCAGAACTGAATTGAGAATGCCTTTCATTTTATTTAGAATGTGTATTGGGTAACAATGCAGAATTGTACTTGTTATTAAAGGAACAAGAACTCAAGGAAAAGTATATGTGCTGTAAGTGTAGTTTTCAATAATACATTACATTTCATTATATATATAGTTCATTGTAATTTTATGGACCATGGTGGAAAATCACTTCATTTTCCATGTGCATAACTGATGCTCTTGAAAAGATCAGTGGTATAATGTATGCCACTTTCATTCCCGGTTGCCTTAATCTGAAAGTAAAAACACCAAACGTAGTTTCCAATGATTGTCTCTGCCTCAGAAGTTGAACACTGAGATCTTAAGACAGGGTAATGCACATAATAATCAGATAAATTGGATTTTGTGGGTGGAGAACCTTAAGATCTGGTGGCAATCGTCAAATTTTAACACATGGCTTCCCCAAATATATTGTTCACTCTATATATTCATTACAGTACATAATATATTTTTTATATTTATCTAATTTTCATGAAAATGAAGCTGATATTACTAATATAGAATTGCCATTTCACTATGGCAAAAAAAAATATTACCAAAATTAATGGAATATGGAATTTGTAGTTTATTATCAGTAGATTTGAGCCATAAAAGACCAATAGATTATATGGATTCCAAATTTAATGTCAAAAATGATTTTATGAGTGATCTGAAAACAATGTGGTAGATATGTTTTTGGTGTTGTTTTGACAGTAAGGAGCTTGTTTTAAAGAAACCTGATGAGAAAAATGTCTACATACGAAGGAGTAAATCCGCACAGGCAGAATTAATTGTATAATAAATGCATTTGTGGCATGCAATAGAAACTTATTTTAGCATCATTTATATACTATTATAGTATTTCTTAATATTTTCAATAGTTTTCATTTTAATTGTAGTTTAAGTTTTAATACTTTTTGTAATTTTTGTCAGTTTTAGTCATTTTGCTGTGTTAGTTTAACTGTATTTTAATTCAGTTAGTCGCCCTCTATAAGTTCTCGTCTAATATTTGTTTTATTTTATTTCAGTTTTATTTCAATTGATGATTTTTTAAAATAGTTTTAGTTAACAATAACAACACCGAAAGGAAATTCCCCTTTTGTGTGACTGTAATTTCTTTG
Organism: Sinocyclocheilus rhinocerous; assembly: GCF_001515625.1. Classification (NCBI taxonomy): domain Eukaryota; kingdom Metazoa; phylum Chordata; class Actinopteri; order Cypriniformes; family Cyprinidae; genus Sinocyclocheilus; species Sinocyclocheilus rhinocerous. The sequence continues at coordinate 301 of NW_015785033.1, read as the reverse complement.
AATTATGATTTAGCAAAATCCTCTTCCTGTCATTCCAGTTCAGCATCCTGCGGGTCGTGTGGCCAGTTCAATTCAAATTCATCTGCAAAAGGAGCTCATTCTTAAATTCTCAATTTGCCCATATCCTGTCTCATACTAAAAATGTCATGAGAGCCGTGGCAGATTGTCAAGTTTACTTTCATCTTCCTGTTCTCAGTGGTTTTCATAACTTCACTGATAATATTTTTAGGCTCAGCATAAACTAGTTTCTCATTTGGCCTCATGTTTTCTCCCGACAGAAAGAGGAACGTGTCTCAGAGCT
>NW_015785032.1:0-1545 GCF_001515625.1 Sinocyclocheilus rhinocerous | reverse complement strand
AAAAAAAAGGAGAACAAAACCTGAACCTTCAGTAATAATAATTTGGGATGCAACATAGAAAAACATTACATTTTTACACAAAAATCTGAGTCTTGATGTTAAAAGAAAGATATTGTGGCAGCATTCGTAACTGAATTTTCATTGCCTTTTAAATGCCATTTAAGTTATTCCAGATATTCTAGAGAACTGAAGTAGCAATCACACAGAATTTGCAATTCTAATTTGAATGTATGGAAGTAAAATTAAAATGAAAAATTCAGAAAGAAAACTAGAAAAGCAAAGTTTGGATGGATGAAAATTAGCATTTTTTGGTTGTCTGCATCTCTAACAATAATAATAGTGATGCTCACCTCAAAAGCACCACTAGAAATGATTAAAAAAAAAACACTGTTTGTTGGCTTTTACAAGATTTAGTCCTTAACATCTCTTTCATGAACGTTTACTTCAGCTGAGATTTGTTACATAAGCTCTGTGGCCTTATATTACACGCAGCAGAGGCTCAGTATTTACTTATTAAAACCTCAGTGTAGCTCAGCGCTGGGCGTAAATGTCACTGTGTTTTCTGCAGTCAAGCGAGAGCCTGATGCCCACAGTCACTTCAGATCAATGTGAACACACGAACTGCACAAAAGCACCGGAGAGCCGCAGTGACCCCAACCGCTCTGCAGCGCCACACAGCCAGCATCTTATCAACACACAGCACAGCTTTCCTTCATCTCTCATGCAAACTCATCTTCGAAACAGAACCGCAGGGCTCGTACCTGCTTATGGTGAGCAACTTTGAAATTGTAGCTTGATGTCATTAAACTAAAGTCATGTTAGCTTTAAGAAAAAGTAGTTAGCTACATTATTATATTATATTGCATTGTAATGTATTGTATTGTATTGTATTGTATTATATAAGAGCGCATTACATTATTTTTTTATTATTATTCCCAGAAAAATCTTTGCATCCATATATTATATTATATTATATTATATTATTATACATCCTGAACTAAAAAAGAAACATAAAATTCAATTTTTGGGAAGACCATTGGTGATTCAAACGAATCTGTTAATTGAAGTAAGTTGTCTGAACACAAGAATCTGCTGAAATAAATCAGACTTGTCCAATTTCTATTTCAGTGCATGCCTAATTTGGCTAAATATTTGTCTAAGTGCACAGGAAATACTTGTCGAATTGCTAAAATGTGCATTTTTAGGGAACAGCTTATGACCTCGGGTGAAGCTCGTAATAGACACTATCCACCTCTCCTGTCCTTCCTCGGGGCCCAGAGAACGGTCCCCCCTGGGTGGAAGCACTGAAGATAAAGAGGAACATATTTCCTACTGAAGGCCCTCATGGCTCTATCTGCTGCTGTAGTACGTCTACAATCTACAACCCTCAGTAGGGCCTCTGCCTATCACCCATCCTCTGCCTGCAGAAACACGTCCTGATAACACAACTACACACCAGCACACACACACATCAGCTAAACTACTCACATTTCCTCTCTGACTCTCTAAGGGAGGGACTTCAGCTTTCATACAATGCTCAAACTT
>NW_015785031.1:0-1545 GCF_001515625.1 Sinocyclocheilus rhinocerous | reverse complement strand
TTAAAACTGCTGCAGTTTTATAAATGGTTAGTGCTGCACCCAATCTCCTCTCAGACCTCGTTCTCCAGATATATTTCTGCAGATTTGTGAGGACCGGAGCATAGAGGAGGACAACAACTTCGCCATTTAGCTAATTAGAACTATTTTTTGGATTGACTAGTTGACCATAACCTGCTAGTTGATTAGTGAGATTTAATTTTATTATTATTATTATTATTATTTTAAATATTTTAATATTTTGAATTATATACATCAGATTTATGTAGCTAACTGAAACTAAAACTGAAACCGTTAGAACTAAACATGTTTGTTACTTGAAATAAAATGAATGTTATCTGAAATTAAATTATTGAAAATAAAATAATGAATGATTAATAATTAATTTAAAATATTTAAAGATTTTGCATTTTCATTTAGTTTAATGTACTGAAATAATGAAATAAAAATGAATTAAAACTAATAAAAATGACTAAAACACAATAAAATTATTAAAACTTAACAAAAATTACAATGAAAATGAATATATAAAAATAAAAACTAATTGAAAATAATTTTAAATAAAAACTATAATAGTATGTAAATGGAAGTTTAAAAAAAAAAAGAAATTTATACTTCTGTTTAGCGTTAGACGCATTATATATCAATCTTTTTTAACAATTCAAATGTATTTACTGTCACTTTTGATCAGTTTAATGCTGTAAGACTGATTAATTAAACATCATGTCATTCTGACATGATTAACATTGCCTAATAGACTTGCCCATCTGACAGAAATCTGCCTGTCCGTCAGTCAGTAATGGGTTACTATGGTAACTGTGATTTCCTCAGGGTTTTTGTCTGTATTAGTCTCATACTCACTGTTGTCTTGGCTTGTGAATGAGCTCGGGCGGTTGGGGGTTTGTAATGGAGCGTGTGAATTCCCCGTGAGAACAGGTCGGTGGGAAACGCTGATTTCAAGCTGCTGCTGAAGACAGATGATGATTGCTATATCGACGTGGATGCCGTCCTGCTGAAGACGGAGCGCAAACGCCTCTCGCAGAGCAGCCTGTGGTGGGGAAAGTGAGTCAGTCCTCCTGCTCTCAAAATATACCGCGGAATTCAATAAAATAGAAGAAATTAGAGAGAGCAAAAAGAGCCGTCTTAGAATTATAGATTCGTCCTGACAGTTAGTTTTAAAAGTTTGATTGCTATAAGTTTAGTTGCTATAAATAAACACTTTAAACTTATATCAGTGTAATTCATGCTTTTGGTAGTATCATAAAAGTTTTCAATGCAATGCATTTTTAAAAAAATTTTTATATTACATTGTAACAATAATTTTTGGGTAAAAGAATAATAAAAAATAATGCTTGTTTTTAAAAATTATACATTTTTAATAAATTGTATATTACATTTTTATATATTTCTTATATATAAAAAAACATGAGTGACAATCATTTTCTGGTAAAAATAATAATTTGTAGAAAGAAAGTATGCCTGTTATCTAAAATTATGATTTTAAAAAATATATATATATATTTTATATTACAGTTTTATATATTTATA
>NW_015785030.1:0-1546 GCF_001515625.1 Sinocyclocheilus rhinocerous | reverse complement strand
CCAACAGCCTGGTCTTTTCCTTCTTACTGAGCCCAGAGTTTGGCGTCACAATCTGCGCAAACAAGAGAGAAGAGAGAGAAGTCCACTTGTTGGTTAAGGTTTAGTTAACACTAACAACAGTCATATTGTGTTTTTAAACTCAACACCGACCCTCAGCATTAAATAGGTTGTTTTTGTTACTCTGCCTTTAAGACATCCACACTTTAAAAAATATTTAGGTCTTCTTTTAAGATTTTTGTATTTGAATTACATATAAAAATTGTCATTTGCTTTACACAGTTTAAAAAAACGAATAAACTTAATGTGATGCATATTTGTCAGTCATACCTAAATGAAATAGATAAACAGGTAAGATTTCTGTACACAAAAAATAATGCCACTGTTTGTCATTATTTTCATGTATTTGATTTTATTTAAATAATCATATTTTCAAAAATGGATTTATTCAAATTGCTTAGAATTAGCATAAATCTGTCCATTTTGGAAACAATTAAATATGTTGAGTTAAAATTATGGTTAAAATATGGATAGCTGTGAAATAAGCATTATTCACTTAGATAAAATATTTGAGATTCAAACAAATGTAATAAATTTTCGATAAATGTATAAATCTGGTTACTGTGTATTTAAAACACATTCAGTTTATTAGAACTATTACATAAATCTTATCTGGTTTTTTTCTGTTTCATTTATGTATGACTGACAAATATTATGCATTAAATTAAGTTTATTACTTTATGTTAAAACTGTATAATCCAAATGGATGGAATTTTATATGCAATTCAAATATATAATTCTTAAATTAAGGTATAAATATTTTTTGAGTGCATATGTAAATAATCTGTAATTAAGCAGATATTTTTATCCAAAGTGACTTCCAATGCATTGGAGCAATCTGGGATTAAGTGGTACACAAAGGTAGGGTTCAAACCTGCAACCTTTTGGTTTCCTGCCCAAAAACAGTAATATGTGCAGTTAATCTGAGCAGCATCTTACTTTCATTTTCTTTTTTTTCTGCCGTTCCTTTTCTGAGTCTGACTCCTCACTGTCTTTACTCTGCTCCTCTTCCTCGTCATCATCATCATCTTCTTCCTCTCCAAGATCATCAATATCACTGCTGCTCACTCCGTCGCTGTCAGTATCCAGCGATGATCCAGATTCACTCTCGCTTACGCCAGACCCCTCTACCTGCTTCTTACGGGCTTTCTGCATGGGTTGACACAGACGTCAATCATGACTCAATTTTAATAATTTCAACAAATAATTAAAGAGTTGGTCATATATGAGAAGTTTTTTTGTGTTTAGACACTGCATGATCGTCCCTCGTATGTATGTCATGATGTTGTACCTTCTCTTTAGGTTTCTGTGAGGGTTTCTCCTGAAGCTCCCCTGTGCTGTTGCTATGGTGACTGGCCTTGCGGTCGCGGGCTTTGGCGTTGAGTGTCCGGCTGTGTTCAGGGGGCCGGAGCGCGGGGGAGGGGGAGGCAGAAGCCGAAACCGCTCCTTTAGCCGCAGATGGAGACAGTGAACGACCATTCACAGCTCC
>NW_015785029.1:0-1545 GCF_001515625.1 Sinocyclocheilus rhinocerous | reverse complement strand
GGGTGAGAGGATGGGAACCACTGCCAGGGAGAGAAAGAGGAACACGAGGGACAGAGAGGGAAAGAGAACAGAAAGAAGAGATACGCACAGAGAGAATGATGGGTAGCTGACAATAACATCTTTAACATTTTAGGTTAAAATTTCTATAAATGTATGACAGTGTATATTTTAAATGCTGTGACTGCTCATGATTTATTTTACCTTCTTAAAAATGTTGGTTAAACCAACACAGTGCTGGGTGAAATATGGACAGATCCAGAGATTGAGTTGTAGTTGAGTTGAGTTGCGTAATCACTGATAAGCTTCAATACAAAGTGATTCATCACAACATAATAACTAGATTGGGATTGGAACTCTGCCCAATATGTGAGAGACAACAAAATAATAAAATGACAATGATACAATAAAAAAACAACACCTTTGCATTGAATTCGCACATACAGGGAGCCAACTGTAGTCCGATTCACAAACAAATGAATCGGTTAATTGTGAGCCAGTTTAATTCATTCTAAGCTCTCTCTCTTATTCATTTATTTATTCATTCAGTCAGTCAGTCATTCAATCATTAATTTGTTTGTTAATTTGTTCATTCATTCATTTGTTTGTTCGTTTGTTAATTCGTTCATTCATTCATTCGTTCAACTATTTAAAAGTTTTGGGTCAGAATCTTTTTTGGTTGTTTTTTTGGTTGTTGTTTTTACTTTTTTTTTTCTTGATAGGACAGTGGAGATCTGACAGGAAGCGAGTGAGAGACAGAGAGGGATGGGATCGGGAAAGGTCCACGAGATGGGATTCGAACTCAGGACACCTGAAGTGCAACTGCACCATATGTCGGCACGCTGCCCATAAGGTTATCGGCGCTGATGACAATTTTTTAACAATTTTATATAATTTTTATAATTTTAAAATATATTCAAATAGAAAACCGTTATTTTAAATTTGTTAAAAATTTCATAAATTTACTCTTTTTTTTTTAATCAAATAAATGCAGCCTTGGTGAACATAAGACACTTCTTTCAAACACATTATAAATTCCCTAACTTTTGAACGGTAGAAAACAACCACACGTGGGGGGGGGGCTCACATGAAAAGCCCCAAAAATTCAGATGAGCTCTTTTATTATTTACACCCGCTCTGTCCCTTCAGCAAGCCAGATCCGGCTTCGAATCTGAGCAATGCAATCAAATATTTGCCATCTAGTAGGAGTATTCAAAGCGATGTAAATGTTTTACCACTTTTTAAGAAAGACGACAGCACCTGGCGCACTCAGGTAACACTAATCCAACCGACGTCAGAAATAAAGATAGGTTTCCATTCACACATGAGCTTATTAAGCAATTAACCTCCCAAACGCAGTTTTCAAAAATGGAAAAACATGCAAAAATGACCGATTGGGTGACCAACTGTCACCCTTTTTTGGTAGGGGGGAGGTTTGTACACTGGGGAATGTAGAGAGATGAAGGCCCCTGTCTGTGGGTGAAAAGCTGTCAAAGGGACCCAGGCTCCTTGCCTCCGCAGCCTCCTGCTGCCATATTGTGAGTGTGT
>NW_015785028.1:0-1545 GCF_001515625.1 Sinocyclocheilus rhinocerous | reverse complement strand
TGGAAATGACCCAATAATCTAGTGCAAACCTTATCTCTAGGTCAATCCATTTTATACTTCACATTTATGTATCAAAACAGCAAAAGATCATTCAAATACTTCAGCGAAGCCTAATTAATATTCATGAGCTCAGCTTCCTCCGCCACTGTCTCCAGCACTTTCTAATACAAAGTGATGCCTGTTTTGAAGGTCCCCAAGATGCAATGCTGAGAGTCTGACCTTGTAGCGGAGGGTCAGAGGTGTAATTTTCAGTGGGACGAGTTCAGTGTTCCCATTAGTTGGGCACGGTGCGGGAATTAATTAGAAGCATGTGCAGCTCTATAAATGATAAATGGTCTGCAGTAAGAGGATGCAAGTGGAGGTTATGTATGTCACTCTCTCGTGCATTGCATTATTCATACTGACGGCGTTCTGGGTTTTTCAATGCAAGCAGGGCAGCGATTGTCATGCATCCTCAATTATTTCTCTTTCTGTCGTCTCGTGTCACGTTAACCTTCCTCGTCTCGTCCCCGCGCCCGGTTTATCTCCGCTGACCTTTCTTGTGATCCCAGAGCACAGCTGATCATTCCTAACATCTGTTTGTGAAAGTGTAGTCGCAGTTCAGAGCGCTTTATCTGTGACCTCAGGGCAAAGATGAGGCAAACATGTTAAGGAATTAGAAGAGTAATAGACTCGCACAACTGTTTACTCCCCTCAGCCTGTCTAGTGGCATTCTCCTCACCTTCAGTGCTGTGTTTTGTTTGTTTGTGAATGAATCGGTTTTGAATGAATCTTTTGAGTGAACGAATCATCAGTGCATGAAAATGAACAACACTGCATAAATAAATAGCATTTAAGTGTGAGCTGTGAAGGAGCCTTTCAGCGGCTGAGTATATTCATCCGAGTCTAGACTGTCAATAGAAATTCAAAAAATATATAAATAAATGGAATGACATAAAACAAACAAATCCAATATTACAAATTTATCCAATATAACAAATTACAAGATTACAAATCCCCCCCAAAAAAAGAAAAAAGAAATTGAATTGAAAATATATTTTATTTATTAAAATAATGTTAATAAAATTAATAAAATATATAAGGAGCTTTTCAATGGCTGAATATGTCCTTCAGAATTCAAAACCAGCTGTAAATTGATTAAAATGAATGTAATTTAATTTATTTTTGTCATTTATTTATTTATTTTTTTCCCAAGGATGATTTTAAAAATCTTCACAAATTTAATTTTAATTTTAAATATTTATATATACGTCCTTCACATGTCAAGAGCAACTGTCAATCATTTTAAATATTTTTATTTATCTTTTTTTCCAAACAGTACTATACACATATATGCAATATATTAAATAATGTTAGATATATTATTTGGTTTTCTCATACTGTAGCAAAATAAATATTCATATAAAGACATTTGCCAGAGATTTGTTTCATTTGTGACGTATTTAGCTTTTAGACGAATCTGTGGAATGAGCAATTTAATGACTCACTTATAAATGTGTTACTGAACGAATCAGTGAACGAATCTGAACGAATCATTTTGGTGAA
>NW_015785027.1:0-1545 GCF_001515625.1 Sinocyclocheilus rhinocerous | reverse complement strand
CAGAGGACCATCCGTACCCTCTCCTCAACCAGCCATAATGTGGGGTACAAATGCTGTCAGAAGGAAAGGCAAATGGATTAAACACGGACTTCAAAACTTTTGCTGTAGTCTTGATGTTCAGAGAAGAAAAAAGACCCATATGTGATTGTTGTACCTTCATAATTGATGCAGCCATTAGCGTCCTCATGTCCTGCCAAGAGCGTCTCCACCTCTTCCTCTGTCATCTTCTCACCTATCATAAAACACGGGTAAGCTGCATCAAATTCTTCTCAAAAACGATTTTTCATTCTGTTTTCAACAAAGTCATTCTGAACAATTGGTTGGTGTTTAGTCTCTTTGGGATTGAAAGGACTGATATTTTATTCAACAAAAAGTGTCATTCGATACAAATTCAAATCTTAAAAATATATATTTAAAATAAAACTGTTCTTGCAGATAATATATTAAATAAAATGCCATTTAAGTGTACTTAAACACTCATGAAAATCTTCAACACTTACGTACACTGCAATAATGTTAAAATTAAAACTTTCTCTTCAAGGTACATTTTAAATCAAGAATTACAGATGCACAATTATTTGAGGTGTTGACTAACATACTAAAGTACATGTAAAGTACTTCATTATAATTTTAACTGTAGTGAGTTATTCAATACTACATTTTAAGTTAATATGTTTTAAATGTACTAAATTGCAGCTTCATCATTACAAATGTCTCAACAGAAATTACATAATATATTAGTTTTCCATAAATGCCCGTCAGTACATTCAGCAGAACACATTAACCATGTTTTAAAGATAATAGAAGTAATAACACCTACTTAAGTGGGTCAAATAAAGCACTCTAAAGATCAGCTAATTGCACTATATACAAACTAGAATACATTTTCATTGAATTGCGATTAAAGTCCAATTAAGTGTCTAAAAACATTACATTCAATTTGCACTTGAGCAATTATTTTACAGCATATTATTTCCGTCATAATTACTCTTTTTAAAAGTATGCTAACGTGTAAGCAGCTTTAGAAAGAATAGCATTCTTTCTCAGAGATGACAATAGCAGAAAAAAAAAAATTCTAAGTGGAAGAAACTTTGAAAATGCTCAAAGAAAGATAGTATTGTACTGTACTGTAATATCATTCTAAAAGAAGCAGTGACTCTTTACCCAGCGTAGTTAGGACATGTCGTAGCTCAGCGCCCATCACCGTTCCATTTCCCTCTTTGTCAAACACACGCAGCCCCTCCACAAAGTCCTCAAAGGAACCCTGATCCTTGTTCTTAGCGATGGCCTGCAGCATGGGCAGGAACTGCTCGAAGTCCAGCATTTTCATGTTCATATCTGAGAAAAAGGACATTAAAAATCACTCTTAATTTTCATTCATGCCAACATCTTAACTCACTAAGAATTAAGCCAAAAAATGATTACTTTATCATTGAATTATAATTGTGGAGAATACAGACACATTTAGATTAAATCAGTGGGACTGTTTGAGGTGAGTCTGAGTGCATTTAAACTGATTAAAGGTAAAAAAAAAAAAAAAAAAAA
>NW_015785026.1:0-1545 GCF_001515625.1 Sinocyclocheilus rhinocerous | reverse complement strand
GGAGTCTGCACTCACATAAGTTGATACTGTAGGGAAGTCTGGGGTACTAGACACCGTCATTATCTCTCATTCTGTTGCTCGGGCTCAGTTTATCACTTTCTGCCTCCCCTCTCTCTCACACTTTCTCTTTTATGGTATAGTTGCTCTCATCTGTGCTGTGATAAGCCTGTTAATGTCATCTCGAACCGTTGTGGTGAGGGTCCTCATACACTGATCAGCCAAAACATTATGACCACCTGCCTAATATTCTGTTGGTCCTCTGCGTGCTGCCAAAACAGTGCCACCCCACCGAGGCATGGACTCTACAAGACCCTTGAAGGTATCCTGTGGTATCCGGCAACAAGACGTTAAGCAGATCCTTCAAGTGTGCAACAGTCTTTAAGTAGGTCTCACGTGTCAAATTTATGTTCATATGAATGGACAGACAGAGGGTTTCCCAGTAGAACATTGCCCAGAGCATCACATTCCCTGTTTCCAATTGAGCTCCAGCTCCAGCACCAGCCCCGGTGAAAAAGAGGTATGATTGGTCTGCGGCTATGCAGCCCCATACACAGCAGAGTGTGATGCATTATGTGTTCTGACAAGTTCCTTCCACTTAAATGTTTTTGTTATATTAGACATTCTGTTGGCTTGTAACAGACAGGATAGCCTTCATTGCCCTCGTGCATCTAAAAGCCTTGGGTGCCGGGCAAATTGATGCCATTTGTGGTTTGTACCTCCTCGGACCACTGTTGGTAAATTCTCAACACTGCTGACCAGGAGCAACCCACAAGCAGGGTACAAGCAGAGGTACCCTGACCCAGTCACCTTACCATAACAATTAGGCCCTTTATTCTTGCCCATTTTTCCTGCATTCAACATGTTGATGACGAGAACTGATTGTTTGCTTACCATCAAATCTTCCCAGTTCTTAATATGTCTTCTTGTTAGGAGATGATAAACAACATTTGCTTTACCTGTGACTAGTCATAATGATTTGGCTCATTATATATTAAGTAATTAGATTTTTTTTCAAAAAGTATTTTAAATAAATGGGTGCCACAATGTGTTTTAAATTGTTAGATAGTGTTAAAAAAGTATGTTTTGTTTGTTTGTTTGTTTTTTTGTAGAAAAAATGTTACCTTGGTCGTTTATAGAAGATCACTCTGGACCTAATCTCCATTTGCCTTTGCCAGCCCCCAAAAAAGGGAAGTATAAGTGAGAATTTGTGACCCAGGTGCGAAGGCTCAGGTGTACGGATCTCAGGTGTGGCCAGTGTGCCAGGACGGCGCTCTCTCTCTCTTTTCTCAGCGATGAGAGCAGTCAGCTGTTTTGTGTCTCAGATGGCGAGCTTTAAATGCAGCTGTGCGAGAATGAGGACAGAGAGACTCTCTTTTGCTCGTCTCACACTTATTATTTCCAATTATGGAAAGGAGTTACGGAGGATCAATTCCATGTGGTCTGTGTAAAACACAGTGTTGTATTTCACAACTAATAGGTGACTATTTCAGTAATGCTGCTTTTTACTTGAACTAATTGCTTTTCCCAACTATAGAGGGAAAAATT
>NW_015785025.1:0-1533 GCF_001515625.1 Sinocyclocheilus rhinocerous | reverse complement strand
CACTGAAGACTGGAGTAATGATGCTGAAAATTCAGCTTTCCATCAAAGGAATAAATTACATTTTAAAATATTAAAAAAAAAATAATAATTGTAACAATATTTCACAATATGACTGCTTTTAGTGAATTTTGATCAAATAAATTCAACTCAAAACTTTTTTTTTTTTTTTACATTTACAAATTTTTACCAACCCCAGCTATTGAACTTTACAGTAGTGTGTATATGTATATCCAGCGTAGATTTTATCCCACTATATCATCGCTGTTTGCTAACATCTTGCTCGGAAGCAACCTTCCTCCTAACTAGCAGATTTCACTGTGAGGCTAATGGTGTTCACACTTTATGAAGCAAATGATTATTATCGATGGACCTGTCACAGCTAATTAATCAGAAACTGATATATGTAATGATTTCAGCTTCAGATTGACAAAATGGTCGTTCATTTGACTGTGTATGGCAATAGACATGTGGAATATGGCCAATACACTTTCACAGCAGATTAAGAAGCTACATTTAAAACACCATCACAAGGGCCTCCTTGAATTTTCATGTCTATGTGAACCCAATGGATAAATAAGTGAGAGTGTCATTTGTAGGTGTATGTAATTAGTAAGTCAATGAGTGTAACGCCACTGATACCCCTAAGGTATATAGTTATAAACCATATATATTTCTTCATGTGTGTGTTGTGTGCGTGTTTGGTCAGTCAGGCTCGTCTTGTCCATATTTGTAAACCATCATCCAAATGAGAGATACGTTTTTGGATTGCACTGCCTAACATTACTACACATCCCACGTCCCTTGTGTTAATTTATTAAACATTTTGGCAAAATTCACTATATTTTCAGCTACCAATGAGAGTGAAACATTTACCGTGTTTAAATCCATCCAAACAATCTACAGATTTTCCTCTCAAATCAACACTGAACGAAAGAAATGTTTCTGCAGTTTATGGCTCATTGTGGATGAACACACCCCTGAGGGACTTTGCAGCTCTCTTGTGTTGCTGTATCATAGCTCTTACATGGATAGTAATAAAGAAAAAATGCTCACATTTTAAACTTAAATTACAGGCCTCCTCAAAGGGATAGTTTACTCAAAAAATTAACATTTTTGTCATCATTTACACATTTTGTTACTCATTTCACACATTTCGTTACAAATTTCGTTTTTTTCTGCAGAACACAAAGGAAGATATTATGAAGAATGTTATAATAACTAAATAGTTTTGGTTCCCATTGACATGCATTGTGTGTTTGTCCATACAGTGGATGTCAATGAAAATGAAATATATCTTTTGAATATCTTTTATATTCCACTGAAATAAGAGAGTCATACAGATTTGGAAACAACATGGGGTGAGTAAATGATGACAGAATTTTAATTTTGGGTGGACTATCCCTTTAAAATCGCAATGAAACGTAAGGAGCGACAGATCTTCTCTTTCATATTGTGACGTATAACATGGAGTATGTGAAACTGCTTATTAAAAAGGAAAAAATGAAAAGCTGGGACATTATGACATTATTACAT
>NW_015785024.1:0-1545 GCF_001515625.1 Sinocyclocheilus rhinocerous | reverse complement strand
CACAAATCCCGAGCGCTGGCTCCATAAATACGGATGACTCTAATTGGAGAGTCAGAGCTGGAGCTTATTCCTCCACACACTGCAGAGAGGAACCACACTGTCTTCTGGCTAATCACAATCCTCCATAGCAAAGAGAAATTACACCTCGATAAATTGATATGACAAGCATGAAGGTTTAATTTCTACAACAATGGTACAGGCCCACGCTGAGCACTTCTCATCGTGATAAAGGTTGCATATGGCCAAAGAAATACTGAAACCCCAGAGAGTACGAGCTAACTCTGAAACATCATGAAAGGAGGATACTGCAGTACTTTTCTCCTATGCTTTTTATTAGGGATGCATCGAAATGAAAATTCTGAGCCGAAATCGAAAATTCTGGATGCAGTTTGCTTTTCCGGTGAGTATGAGCGATACACGAGCATTCGCAGGGAGGACGTGTTTGCTAGTGGTGGGGGAGGCTAGGGTACGGCGACTGCCTTACTCTGTCATACGGAAACGCCGGCTCTGTTTTACTACACTAACCATAGTTTATTTGTAGTAAAACTGTGGTTAAACAAATTACAATCAAATCCGTCAAAAATCATGGTTACTACACTTTTACTATAGTAAAACCATGGTTAATTTCCATATTTCCGTAAGGGAAAATTTATGGATAATGTCCTGGCAGAAAATTAAAAGTACATTTTACTCTTTTTTTTCAGTATAATCATATGCTACGGTTACACAAATATCCTTAAATGTAAAATTGACCTAAAATATGAAACCATAAAACATTTTAATTCTAAGAGGACAACGGTATTAACGTTCTGCTTTGAACAGCTCTTTCCGTGGCTACTAAACATGCTTCAAAGTACAACACTACCCCACTCTAGTCAATGCTTGTAAATCTTTTATCCTTGTCATTCATAACTGGACTTCAAAGTGTTTTTACTTTATCTGCAGGCTACAGCACAACAAAGCAGGTCTTAGCAATAAACATAACAATAAACACAATTAAACAGGACAAAACAACCATTTAGCCAACTAAAACATTAAGAAAAACAACATTGGACAGGCACATCTCGTGCTCTCGCGAATCCAGTTGCTTCGGCTCATATTTTTCGTTTTTCTCTTTCAGCCAAAATCCCAAAATGCCATTTTCGGCCGATAATTTTGGTGCATCCCTACTTTTTATTGTTGTGAGGCAGTTGTGAAAAAGCTATTATTAGTTAATTTCAAATTAAAAAGTAGAACAGTTTTAATATTGATGGCTTTGAGAAGAGTTGGGCATTGCAATATGTCTCACAACTAAGCACAGAGCAAAACTGTTGTGCATCCTCGGAGCAACAAACAACTTTTAGTTACTAAAAAATCTGGATTTTTTAACAAATCGTTCAAGTAAATGACTCAATTACCCATTCATTAAGACAGTGACTTGCTTTGTTTCTGAATGAATCAGCCACTTTGAATGAATCACTGTAATGAATGATTTAATGAATCACTCATTACAACAGGGACTTGCAGCCACCTGCTTGTGGTTTTAGTTTCATATTTAAAGTGTCA
>NW_015785023.1:0-1544 GCF_001515625.1 Sinocyclocheilus rhinocerous | reverse complement strand
GGACTCCTGGACACTTGTAGTCTGCGCTTGTCCTTCCATTTATTCGGGCTTAATGTAACACAAAATTCATTACTGATCACATTAAGAGTGCAATCGTAGATGTGGGGGTGAGCTCTGACGAACCTGGGGCTAACCTGATGGAGGGAGTGGGAAAATGGAGAAAAACAGTGAATGACATTGGAGAGTCATTGCTAGAGATTGAGATGTACTTCCTTTGGGGTTCATCAGAGGGCAATACTGCATATGACATATAAATCCAGAATGAGAAATGATTCCATGTTTTAAAAATGTTCACTTTTTATGAGACAAGATGTAAACAAACTGTCAGTGTGTTTTCAATGGCGGCCTTCATTCTTTAAAAAAGGCAACATCTGGATTACAGTGAGGCAAAAGTGAATGGGGTCAATCCATAAACGTTAAAATACTCACTGTTTCAATAGTCACAAGATGTAAACAATATGCTTACTGTCCTCTTCTGTGCAAGGTCATACACAATTTTACAACTTTGTTGCCATGACAATGTAACATCAAAAACTGTAAAACATTATTTATTTATTTATTTATTTATTTATGTAAACATATTATAAATTATTTTTAAATGATCATTTAAACAGTCTTAACAGTCTTAAACAGTTTTAAGCATTAATGTAAATGCTTTTAGAATTATAAGCTTCACATTTCCGGGGGAAAAAAAACAAAACCTTTTGGCCCCATTCAGTTCCATTGTATGTGCTTTAATGTAACCTTGATTTTTTCCTTGCTTTTAATTTTGTTTTCTTTTTGTGATAATCAACATTGCTGTCAAAAAGCAAGCATAGCGACAGGTGACTAAAAGTAACGTAAAAGTAACATAATACATTACATTCCATAAAATGTAATAAAGTTTCCCCAACACTGGTTATGACATCAACATTACATGATGACATCATGACAATTTATCGATAAGCCTTAAGTCAGAGTAGATGCCATATTGAATTTTATGTGGATGAAAACAAGGCTGTGAGGGACATACTTACGGTCTTTACATTATAAAGGACCTGGATCACATTCAGTTTTAATAATGTAATTTTGTAACTTTCAAAAATATTTTATGAAGTTTTGCCATGTTTTTAAAATAAAAGTGCAATCCAGTGAACACACTACCCTTCTATCTCTCACACCGTTGTTTTCATTCCTGTCATGAATTAAATTTGGCATTTCCCTAACTAAGGTCTATATAGCAGCATAAGTTCAGCTATATTAAGTATGCATTATAAACACACATCAAGCTAAATGAAGGAAGACTCACGGTAAAAGAAAGAGACTTTCTTATATTTAAGCCACAAGAAAGCTTAATGTTTGAATGTCTATAGTATTTATATAAAACAATGAAGTCTTGTTGCAAGCCTTTGTGTGATGTCCAAACCAAACACAAAAAAATAAAAAATAAAAAATAACAGCACCAGACAAGAGCCTGTGCAAGGCAAAGCAGAGAAGCATAGTTTCCAACAAAGGCCAGAGACCACCAGCCCCTAGTGGTTTTGTTGCATAAGACAGGGGAAAAT
>NW_015785022.1:0-1543 GCF_001515625.1 Sinocyclocheilus rhinocerous | reverse complement strand
TCTCCAAACCTGATGAAGAAACAAACTCATCTACATCTCGGATGACCTGAAAGTGTGTAAATTTTCAGAAAGTGTTAATTTTTTGGGTTTAACTATTCCTTTAAGAGCATACACAGTTACACACTTCACCTTTAAACTTCATGAGATGTTTATATCAGCATGTCCTGCTCACCTTTATCTGCTGTACGCGCTTCCTCCTGGCCGTCTTCTTCCCCAGACACACCCCCGGGATGTTGGGATCGATCTCTGGAGGGTTGGACGCGCTGTCATCAGCAGCGGAGATGTTGAAGGAACCCACTGAGAAGCACATGGAGCCCAGAGGAGCCGGTCGAGATCCCTCTGCTTTACGCATCACCTCTGGCGTCTGAAGCCTCTCGAACCCAAACAGGGTCTCTGGGGTGTTGGGAGGAGTGGACGGTGCAGGAAGGGATTTGGGGCTGTCGCAGGACCTGTCCCCCACACTCAGGCGACTGTAGGAGCGCCGCACTTTCTGGGGCCAAACGGGGTCCTGCTCCGGTTCTTTGGGCTGCGCAGACGGAGACGAAGGAGGCAGGATGGGCGAGAGGACCGCTGTGCTGGGCGCTGATGCTTCAGATAATCTTTCCACATTCTCCTTGTTACTGTCACACAGCGCCTAGAGGAACATTTCCACATGACCACATCACGCATTTCAGGTACAGCCCCCCAAAAAATCATAAACATGATACTGGGAAGAGTTTATGAGAATTACCTGAGTTTTCCTGGGTGCAATTTTCCTGACCGTGATCGACCGCTTCACAGCCACAGCTGGAGCCTTAGAGACATTATAATATTACTACATATCTATTATGATGAACCAAACCAGCAAGTTTACCGCTGCGTGATTCGCTAACACTTTATAATAAGCATACAGCAACAAAGCACTTATAAAACATTTGAAAACTTCGTTTTTAAAGTGTAGCCTCAACATTGTTAATACTGGCTGTAAACAAATAATGAGTTCTTCATTCACCGTCACTGTAATTAACAGATTATTATTGATTAATTAGCTCACATGGAGCCCTGCACATGACATTACATATCCTTATTTAATCTATGAATAATGAATTAATGGAATTTAATTGCAATTATGTTACATTTCTGTAAACTGTTAGTATATAATAATACATGTTAACATGTTAGAAGCTGTCAGTGCATCAATATTGCAAGTTTCAGCATCAATCCAAACGTATACAAAGTATGTTTTACACTTGTAAATGTTACATTATTACATATCTCCATATAAACAACGAGACCAGTCCGATTTGAAACAAGAGCCTTTAACGGTTCATGAAAACATTAAAGCTATTAATTAAAATGAAAGCAATGTTTATGTATGAAGTGAGTTGATACATTTATGCATTTGATACATTATGATTTTACAACAGTTACAAGATGTTAAAGAATAATAAAAACACTTTCTCTCTCTCTCACACACACACACAAAAACACACTCTCTCTCACATTAACTCTTTACATCTGAGCTAATTAAACAATAATAATGTTAATTACAGTGACAATGAAT
>NW_015785021.1:0-1544 GCF_001515625.1 Sinocyclocheilus rhinocerous | reverse complement strand
TCCCCACTTTTCACAAAAACAAACCTGTGTGCGTGTGTGTGTGTGCATGCTTCTGCTTAATAATGACTCTGGATTAAAAACTCATGCAGAACAAATTTCTATATAAATAATTTGTAAATACTTCTTATGTATGATTGAAATTGTTCTGCTTGTGCTTCATGGGGCATGATACAGTGGTTGTGTCATGCATGCCATCAGATGATATAACCATTCTTAATATTTCTTCATATATATGACATTTACATGATACTTTAGGTTACTTCATATTATTTTCATATCTCTCTCACTTTCTCAATCTGTTTAGCTTCTTTCTGTCTTTGCCAACATTGCCCTCTACAGGTAAGTACTAAATGTTAACATAAACACCCATTATTATAGAGGTTAATATAATTTGTGTAGGCTACAGTGAATTAAAAAAGAAAAAAAAAACTTTGTGTATATTCTCTAGATTTTATCTAAGTTTTCAGCAGTTTTTAGTATAAACTGTGGGTGAAATGGGTGACTTGTTAGACTTGTCAGCAGCAGCATCTGTAACCTTAACATCACAATTTTTGGTGTTTTAAGAAGGATTGTGTCCAAACAACAAAAACTGGCCACAGAGAACTTCACAAAACCAAAATCCATGAACAAGCTGCGATTACTAGTCTCATGGTCATAAAACCTGGACAGTTGGTGCACCAAGATGAACATCAACATCTGCCCTGGCCAATCACCTGACTGAATTCAAGTTTTAAAGAGAGTGAGAAGCGGATTCCGTGCTTCAGTATCACCGAAGCACATGACAGATATTCTGATAGACAACATTCCACTGGACACTATTCAAAAGTCGTATAAATCTATTCTAAGAAGGTTGTAACCTGCATTAAAGGCATATGGTGGTAAAACACTTTAATAAATAAATATTCCCTATATTACCTAGTTGTGGTATTGAATATTGTGGAAGCACACATTTCCAAACATGTCTGCTGAACAATGGGTTCTATATTCTTGTGTGATTAAGAACAGGAACATGATGGACAAGAGCTTATATTGTGGGTTCAGGACACTGACCAAGGTGGTTTATACCTGAAGAGAGCTACCCTTTAGCGTGCCTAGACTTCTTAATGACAGTTGATTACAATGCAAGTTGTTTACATTTAACATTGTTTTCCCCGTTCATAATTTTTCCATGTGTTTTCCAAGTGTTTTTTTTTCATGTAGACAGATTAAATGTTTATTTGTAGCAAGCTAATAATTCTGCTTTTATATTTTCACCAAATCTATGTCATTTTAATAATTTGGCACTTTATTATTTTGTGTAGTTCTTGTGGTTCTTTATTTAACTTAAGGTGCTGCAAAAAACTTTTTTTCTTTAGGAGTTGGCACGGTTCACACAAGGAGCACAGGAACAAAGGAGCGAGGAGATGAGGAGTAATGCAAATTCCAACAGTTTTTAATCAAGGCAAAGCTGGGAACACAGAGCACACGGGAAACATGGAGTCACGTTTGAACAAAATGACATAACAGCGGACGGGAAACGAGGGGCAGAACACACTTTAAATACA
>NW_015785020.1:0-1545 GCF_001515625.1 Sinocyclocheilus rhinocerous | reverse complement strand
TCAGACAGAATGAGAAAGTTAGAATTGTTATCACTCTCGTTTGTGATTGAAGAAGTTGAGCTTCTTGCACAGTCTGAAGGAGATCTCACATTAATAATTTACATGCAGGTATCATGGTATTTATGGTATGTGAGGTGTGTGTAGCCTAATTGTTTAGAGATCTGTAGTAGAACCGCACTACACATGACTCATTAACTTTTTTTGGCTGTTCAGTGTGTTAATATGAGTTCACGTCTTTTTGTTGTTATGACAACGTATGGCGTCTACACCCCTCTGAAAAAAATACCATGTTGTCAGTAAACAAAAAACTTCCGACATCACGATGAACCTGCTGATAGATTCAACAGTTTCATTCTCACACTCGGGTCTAGTGGTCAACACCGTCAAAACTTCCACTGTGTTTTTAGTGCAATAATTCAAGATTTCTTAAAGTTCTTGATGTATTTTCTGCAGGCTTTATCTGACTGATGCATGGTCAAATGGCAGAAACTACAAAAGAAGAATTAGATGGTGGAAATGAGGTTAATGACCCATCAGAATGGGTTGAGGATGCAACCAAGGGTTCGAAAAATGGTGAAAAACAGATGGAAAGTCCAGTCAAAGAGAAGAGTCTTGGATTTAGGATGTCGTTCAGAGAAAGTTTGAAAGCGGTCAGTAAAAAGAGCCCTATTGTATTTAAAAACAAAAGGTCAGAGAACACAGATGACCAAAGCTCAAATTCTCCATTACGACCAACGCACTCTCCAAGTAAGTGTATAACCACTAGACATGGTGAAATGTGTTGCTTTTTGTGACAATGGCTTCTCAAGTTCAGTAGTTTAAAAGCTAAAGCGGACGTTACGGTACTTATAAAGTGTGTGAGTGTAAACAGTGCTGGTTTAACCCTAATTATAAACAACCAGGTGAACTGTTAGCCAAGAAACAGCTGCTTTTTGTTATATTTTATAAGACTTTTAATTAGCTGAAGCTCCTTGCATGTTTCTCTCTTCAGGTTTGAGCAGAGGATCTCCCTCACAATCTTCATTTCAGAGTCCAAAGGCAGAAAAGGCTTCTCTTGCCAGAACTATGTCAGGTGACTGGTCTTTACATATCACTAGATTCACCTCTAGACAAGTGAAAAACAGTGTGTGCTATCATGACAGGAAGTGTTGATAGTAAATGTAGCGAACAATACAGAAAGGTTTGTTGCTGAAATGTTTTGTACTTTTTGGGAGTTTAAGCTTTAGTTCATAATTCATACCTGCATTTTGATTGAACTTTTTGCATATTTTTCACATATGTAAAAACAAAACACAACAACACACCTTACAATGCTTATTTCTAAAATTAATAGAACAGTTACATGAACAAAGAATGTGTCCTCTTGACCTTTATATCATGTTTATTATATCATTAGGGTATAAGGTATAAAGAAATGTATATGAGGGTACACAAATCCACTGCATTAGTGTACATTAAGATGTTAGATTATTCAGTTAAATATTCTCTTTAAACTATAAATGTTCATTCACTAAAAGGGTCAAATGTAGGGTAAATAGCTCACTG
>NW_015785019.1:0-1541 GCF_001515625.1 Sinocyclocheilus rhinocerous | reverse complement strand
AAGGAAAACTTGAAATCGCATCATATGACCCCTTTAACATTTTGGCGGTAATGGTGCTTTAAAGGGAGTTCAGAGACAAGGCGTGCTAACAGTATCTGCTGGGCTGTAAACATGCTGAAAATGATCAAAGACTTTAAGGTGATTCTTTGAGGTGTTTCTTGAAATTCACCCATCTGTAGTGTCCACAGAGCATAGCTAAATTACATACCCATAAACATCTTTGCGTTTCTGGAATCCTGTCAACACAGACGCGCTGGAGTCTCTCAGATTATCCGCTCAAAGCATGAGACACTGGCATTACATGTTGTCATGCACTGTATGAATGGACAGTCATTCACATGATTTCATTGATCAGCTTTTGCGCTACAGTAACCTGCCAACACACTGACATATTGACGAGCTCTCCTGTAGACCTGTCGTTTCTGCGAAGCCCCAGGGGAAACTGAAAAACAAGTGACTCATGCCATTTGTAGTCAATGTTCATGGACATGATGGCTTACCCTGGGCTATTTATAGCGGCTTCTGTTTGGAATGAGTAAAATCTCCATCAGAATTCTCCCTCTTTCTCTCTTCCTCCTTTTTCCTCTGTTCTCTCAATGACTGTGTTTAAAGTACGAACACATGAAAATTCTGATTAAATAGTGGAATTTCTTTGTATTCCAGTTATGTGTGTGTCATATAAAGAAGCTTGCCGTAATGCCAATTAAGACAGTATTCTGGTTTCTTGAATTTATTAACTCTTAAACGCATACCTCGTGTCTTTAGCGATCCCGGACGTCATTATACCCTCCCCCTCATTCATTGTATAAAGTTAGACATAAACCTTCTTAGTATTCCTCAATCTATTCGTTCTAAACAAAAATGAATGGCTTTACTGCAGAGCAATTACTGTAATATAAGTGTCACTGTCAGTTGCTGGTGGATGTGGTGAATAAGCTGCCAGCGATCAAAATATTGATTCTGAAGATGTTGAAAGCGATAGTTTTGAGAATATGGTTGAGATTGCGAATATGAGCCGGATTTTGAATGTACAGGGAAAATGCGCTCTGATTATAACAGTGATGGAAAAATCACTTGTTAAAATTAAACAAATATGCTTTATTTTATTTTTTTGAGTAAAATATCAGGAGAGTTTTGCGCTATTACAGCGGTTAAGAGATCCGTCCGTGTTAGATATATAGGTCCGGGTCGCTAAAGACCCAAATATGTAATAATGCATGCATTTAAGGGTTACAAGGATTTGGAAGCATCTTATGTGGCATATCCACTGTTCATTTATATATGTGCATGTCCTGTTGCGTAATGGCCAGCTCTTTTTCTCTCCTCATTCATAAGTAAGTCACTCCACATTTTACATTGTGTTCTGGACACTGGTCTGTGATCGTCAGTGTGATCTGTCTCTCCATGGGACAGAACAAACGCTCCTCTGTTCGTCTGAGCGTGGCCTGCGGAAAACCGGGCTCCTCTGACGTAATCAGTACGCAGCTCTGATGTTTCCCCAACACTTCATTATTCTCCACATCTCAGTAGAGGGTCAGAGG
>NW_015785018.1:0-1537 GCF_001515625.1 Sinocyclocheilus rhinocerous | reverse complement strand
TTTGTTTCATTCATACTCGACACCGGAGGGCGCCCTCACCCAGAAAGTCCACAAGCGAGACTCAAAGAAGTAATGAAACAAACTTTCCAGGAAATCTCTGGACAAAGGCATCCAGCTGTCGCTGCAGCTGAATAAAGTGCAGAAATAAATGTTTTGTACGATGAAACATGAGAATCAGCACACGATCACAAAAGTATATGTCTTTTCTGCGTTCTTCAAGCCATCTCAGGTATTTTCGTATGGATAATGTATATTTATTTTGCAATGCTAATCGACATAGCCTTTATCACTGTATAGAATACCATAAAATAAGAATCCGTTCATGGAAGGAAGTTATTTCAAACACTCGATCGATGCTATAATGCAGTCCATCACGATAATCGTGATGTGAAAAATCTGATATCGTGACAGCCCTATCATACAGAATTTATAATTACGATATTTCTGACTCCACTTGTAGGGCACATATGTTTATATGACCTTGACTTTCAGGAGTGACAACCAATAGGAGTAGAGACTGTCAGTCTTAAAGACAACAACAAAGTATCAAAAAGAGAGAAAAAAATGGTTCTGTTGTGGCACAAAACTTTAATAATAATAAAATTAGAATTAATGGTAACATTAAATAGCACTTTTAAAAGTTTAGGGAAAATACATCTATCAATTTTAATGTCCCTTTTACAATTATAATACAAGGTGATCAACTACAGACTTCCATGCCAAAGCGGTACATGGCTGAGCTCACTAACAAACTATGAGAAGGTTAGCGTATGTACATCTAGCCGTTAGCACAGTGTGGATTAGCTGGCATTGGCCTGCTGCTATTAATCTCCCACATACAGCTGTAATTTATACAGGCCGAATGAGCTGATGTGATAGGACCATATGCTTGAGTGCATCAATGCTGCTCATAATTCAGATCTAATAGCTACTTAAACTCAAGTGAGAACCTGAGCAAGGCCCTTCATATAGAGTGGGGTAATAAGGGATGAGGGATGACTGGAGTGAATGACTGATGCTGGAACTCTGAGGAAAAGGAAAAGAGAACGGTGCGAGAAAGAGAGAGAGAGAGGAGATGACGTTGTGTGATTCCTGGCTTTTGGTTCCAGCTCTTTAGCTCTGGTTCACTGTCTTCCCCTTCGTTAACTCATGTTACATGGCTAATTAGTGGGTTAATCAAACATGTTATGCAGTTTAACTGGAATGTTGTGAGAATAGAGATCCAGAGATGAAGACATAATGTGCAGTCGGTACTGCATTTTTTTTGCATATTACTGAAGATTCTGCTAATCCGAAGTACATTAGTCAGTAGAGGAAGCAGTCTTTAATAAGATGTTAAGAGGCAAATCTTGGATGAATGTCCAAGTTAATGTTCAGGTAAAATATCGCTTGATCTGATGTTTTTGCTTGTTATAATGTCGCATAAAATTAGCAAATTAAAAAACAAACAAAAACGATAAGCAGATTTAAAATGAAGAATGACACATTTTACATATTTAAAGGGATCATATGATGCGATTTCAAGTTTTCCTTTCTC
>NW_015785017.1:0-1542 GCF_001515625.1 Sinocyclocheilus rhinocerous | reverse complement strand
CTCTGATGAATAGAAAGTTTAAAAGAACAGCATTTATTTGAAATAACATGTTTTGTTATAAAAGTCTTGCTCATTTTAACATTTTAATGCTGAATACAAGTATTAATTTCTTTAAAAATAGAAAAAAAATCCTACTAACCCGAAACTTTTTAATGGTAGTGTATTTATCACATTTCTTTTTCTTATGATAAACCATGACTAGATTTACGTGCAGATGTGCATGTAATGACTGTATCTAATCTGCAGGACTCACATTGCAGATTAGAGCGATGGTTATGCTCCAGTATGATATAGACCTGCAGAACGAGTTGAGGAACGCTCTCCAGGAACGTCTCAAACATGCGGAGCATGCTAAGATCTGTAGCAAGGCCGAAAAGATGGAACTGCTCCTCCTCTTGAGTGTCTTCCGAACGCAGGGCTTTAAAACTCCTCTTCAGGAGATGGACATACCTTAGAATAACAGATAGGTCAAAAGATGAACTTAAGTTGTAAATGTCTGCATCAAGTGTGATTAAAAATAATAATAATACAAGTTTAACGAGTAAAGAAGACCAACCAAGTGTGTAGATGTTACACTTTCATTTGCTTTCCTCCTTATTTTAAAGCAGGGGTTCATAACTCTGGCCCTCGAGGTCCACTTTCCTGCAGAGTTTTGCTTCAACCCTAATCAAATACACCTGAACAAGCTGATGGTCTTCAGGATTGCCATAAAATTACTGGCAGGTAAGTTTGATCAAGACTGGAGCTAAACTATGCAGGAAACTGGACCTCAAGAGCCAGAGCTGAGAATGCCTGTTTAAAAGACACAGTTCACACAAAAATGACAATTCAGACTTCATTTTTTTTTCATCCTTATGTAGTTCCAAACCTGTATGAATTTCACAAAAAAAAAAATAGAAAAAATGCATCAGTTTTTTTTTGTTATATACAATAAAAGTAAATTGTTTTGGACCCCATAAACTTTCATTGTATGGATGAAAAATATCTTTTGTGTTCCACAGAATAAAGAAAGTCATACAGGTTTGGAAAGACATAAGGGTGAGTAAATGATGACAGATTTTTACAAATAATTTTAATATGTGAAATATTAGATCCACACAGTTCTAATCGATTTAAATGATAAATTAGCGTGAAGTTACCTTGTAAAAATGCCTATCTGCAGTACATGTATACTGATAAGATGGCAAGTGGACAGACCCTTGTCATCTTCTTCATAATTTTCCTTGTCATCTTTGAACCATGCGTAGCTGAATATCTGTATGCATAAAGATCCGACCAGAACAAACACAAGAGTCAGTGCAGCCCAGGTGACATGTCCCCTTTTGAAATACTGCACAGATAACAAGAAGTCTGATCCAATGTCTGCTAAATAAAAAAGTAGTCCAAAAACAGTGCATAGCCACCGAAACCAGGTAAATCTCTTTCCAGTATTTGTCATGATTATGATTTATGGCATTTGATGAACACTGATAGCAGAATGTCCTTGTTAATGCTGAATATGTAGACAGGCATTTGGTGCCTTTAGACGAGAACAGCTGGTTG
>NW_015785016.1:0-1543 GCF_001515625.1 Sinocyclocheilus rhinocerous | reverse complement strand
GAGTAATGCATGTGCTTCAAAGTTGATGTTTTTTACACTATCAATCATTAATGAATCTCCAGGGGAACTGCTAACATCAGACAGGAGGTGTTGCCCAAGGCTGTGGTCAGGACTGATTCTTTACCTTCTCCCATTCCTCTGTCTCTCCCTTCCCTCCCCCTATTATTTAGCTAGATGAAACAACAGGGGTGTAAACCAGTGTTTACGTCTTTGGAGATGTTTCAAATTTCCCAATAATTACAAATTACATAAAATAGCATAACATAAACATCTATAATAAAATAAAATAATCCTTAAAAATACACACATACACATTTAATGGACTGTCATCAATTAAAACTTGCATAAGATTTGGATAAAATATATTATTAATTATTTAATTATTAATTAGGGATTGGGTTACATGTTGTCATGTTATAAAACTGTTCTTGCTCAACTCCAGTTGGATATGACTGAAGATAATAGCTTAGATGGATTCAGTTCATTCAGTAAAGGATTTTTGTGTACGGTGTTTCCTCAGTGATTTCTTTCACCCTTCTTTCAGTATTTGATAATCATTCATTTAACCCCTGGGCTGTTGGATCTTATCTGGGTCTTATGAGGTCAGACGTATGGATGGCATCATATTAAGGGGCTTTGTTACCAGGCAGATGGCACTCATCTCTTTGCTCTGTGGAGACAGATGAGGGTGATGCTTCTATTCAGAGCTGGCCAGCACTCCATGTGGAAAGTAAATGTGTGAATAAGCAAACCAGTGACACCTGTCCAGAAGTGACAGACAATAGGAACACAACGAATGTGTTTTGACTGTTAAATGGACTCTGTGTGATAAGTTGGATGCAAAATAGCCAAAGAGCTATTCGATTTCACACTGTAACTAGAGTGAGATGTAATAGTTTTAGATGCTTTCTGCACAAAATAAATACCACTGTAAAACTTTTCGCCACTACTGCAACATATTGTACTTGTTATACAGTATCCTTCTGTAATCTCTCTAAATACTGTCATTTTTACTGTGTTAAACTTTCTATTTTGTGTACAGCAATTCATTGTATTTATACAGGGGGTTACTGTAATTACTACTGTTTTACTGTACTTGGATTGAATTTGTCAATAAATAATAAAAAATATAATACTTTTATTCTACATAACAGTAGTGGCATTAGGAAATGGAAAAGTTAAAAGATTTTAAAAACATGTATTCTTTTAAATAAAAACAGAGAATTGCCTTTTATGAACATGTAAGCTGAAATGTCAGCTGTATTTTTTTAATAAAAACATTTGAGTGCAGGTAACAATTAACAATACAGTCAACTTTTTATGTTCTTCCTAATGTGGCCTAAAAACCTTTTACACAAATATATTTCACAGTAGTGCTCTTTTGTGTTACAATGCCAGTCATGGAAGTCACATTTCCTTTCTTGGATCTGGGACCACTTCCAGGGTTAAAAGACTAAATTAAAGACTAAAGTGCCTAAAAGTCAGAAAAGCAAAGTCAAATACACACACTTATGAATGGTCAGATACACAAACACATATGTCA
>NW_015785015.1:0-1542 GCF_001515625.1 Sinocyclocheilus rhinocerous | reverse complement strand
ATTTTTGGGTGAACGGTCACATTCAATACTATTGTTATTGGTTTTATGACTCCAGACTAACTCACAGAATTTGTATTAAAATTTTCAATTTATGTTTTTATATTTTTTGTTTTCGTTTTTTAATATTAGTTAAGGCTTTAGTAATTTTTTTGCCATTTTATTATTATTATTGTTCATTTTTATTTTTATTAATTTTTTAGTTGTTTTAGTACATCAAGTTAATACAGAAAAAAAATTGAAATAAAAATAAATTTTTATACATTTTATTTCAGGTAACTGTTATTTTATTTCAACATTTTTGTTTTTGTTTTTTATGGTTTTTAGTTTTATTTTGTCCAGTATCTGTAAAGATGGACTTTTATTTGTTTTAACTCCTTAAGGAGTCTTTACTTTTTAACTGATTCATGGAGACCACGGGCCGGTTGCATAAACTGATTAGACTAGTCTTAAAAAGTTAGTCATGTCATATTTTTTTTTCTTTCTACTAAACTGGTCATAGCTTTTTAAAATCAGTTCCAAAAAGGTTGACTGCTGTAATTAGAATTGAAAAGTAAGACTGGTTACCTCTTGACTAACTGCTGGTTGGTCAAACTAGTTCTTAAGACACAGTGTCTATGCAACTGGCTGCAGATTTAGTTTTAGAATTAGATTTTTTTAGATTTAAAATCAAAGATAAACTTTAAAAACCTTTTGTGAATTGTATTTGTTGTTTATATATAGTTTAGTTTATTCGTCTAGTCCTGAATGTAGTGGTAGCTGGCGTCAGACTGAAGTACAAACAAACAGTCTCTGGTCTTGTGACAGTCTGTGTTGTAATTTAAGTCACATTACACGTTTGCTTTTGCATTAATAATCGAAACCCGTTATATATGTGTAACTGTGTTGTACATGATGTGGTTTGTGTTTCATGCAGTCATGAAAACAGCCCTGTTTCAATAATTCATGCTAAGGTGTGGTTCTCATGATGATTGGAGGCGCAGCCGCGGATAGTCCTGGGAAAACCCTCAGATTCCAGTCATTGTTGTCATTCCTGCCTGGGCTTGTCTGAGCAGAGACTCTGAGGCCTGTCCAAACGCAGCGCTTCAGTCGCACCGGAGCTTGTCTGCGCGCTCTACATCAGGCCTCTCTGTGCTGCGCTCTCTCACATGTTGGTTATAGAGTGTGTCCACAGCTGCAGGCTTTGGGATGATTTATGTCATTAATTTTGTGAATTGAGAGAAGCCAAATGCGTTCCTTAATGGAGAAAAAATGGGACCAAGACAAACTGAGAATGTGAGAGTTGCTGTTTATCTGTGGATGTGTTAGTTTAGCTTTCTCTTGGCTGTGGTTTGAGTGGAGGTTCAGATGGACCGTGATCTGCTTTCACACACAAACACAACGAACATTTCCAGCTGCAGCCGATTTTAGACCACACTGAACATCTGTTTATTTCCAAGTTTTATTGCAGAGTTGTGGCATAAAAATTATATTAAATATTTATGTTTGTGCCACACCATGTGACCGAATTCAAACTTAAATTCTATCTATCTATCTATCTATCTA
>NW_015785014.1:0-1541 GCF_001515625.1 Sinocyclocheilus rhinocerous | reverse complement strand
TTCACTGGAGGAAGCGTTATTATGGATTATGGACTCATATTTTAGATAAAAACGTCTTCATGATGGATTTGTTTCAGCTTTTAGCTTTACAAGATGTTTCACAAGACGTTTTACAAGAAAATACTATTTATGTCTATCTACTTCAAAATTTCGCAGTTTAATGTGTTACTTGCCATTTTGTTTGTAATGATTTGTGAAATTTACTAGCACACGTTTTTTTTTCAGCGCAGTTTTTTGATCAAAGACTGTCGATTTTGTTTTACTTTGACAGAATTGTTCTTTGATTCTCAAAAGCTTTCAAAATGCATTCTTAGACAGAATCTGAAACAGGTCAGATGTCACACTATTTAAGTGCATTAACCAAAAAAAATGCAAACTTCTATCCACATTTCTGCTTTTGGTGCAAAGTGCACGACCTCCGTGACTTCCATTGTGAGTTACTGTAAATGCAATGTGTTTTTGTTTCTTCTGAGTGATGGGTCTAAATGATTTCCGGTGGTAAGTGACATAATGTCAGCAGTGCTGTTTATAGAGCTTGTATTTGCCTGCCGCTCCTGCGCTTCTGTTTTAGCAGCGATCGTGGAGAATTCAGCTGTAATGACGGGCATCGAGTCCATCGGCGGGGAACGCAGCGGAGGTGAACTCAAATTACTTACTGTATGATTGCTTTGAAGTTTCTTGGAGAAGAGGAAAAGAGATTAAATATTAAAACCCAACTGCAGACATGAGAGATAGAAATATCTTTGTTGTAAAATCATACTCTAAATATTAATCAAATCTGACATTTTACCTTCCCAGACAAATAAATCAACAGAATACTGTATTTTTACAGTATCCTCAAAGGACCTGGTGATGAAATTTCCTTTCTCTGTTTTGCGTGAAATCTCTCGCTAGTCTGATAATTCATTAGGTGGGTTTATACGGTATTTATGAACGGGCCGTAAGAGCAGTGATGAGATGTCTGTGAGGAGTCAATCCAGGGATTTAATTTGAGTTTAAAGCAATTCCAGCCGTCTGCCAGCAGCCCTGAGGTGAAGCTGAGATTTACTGAAAACTGTGCATTCAGCAGCGGGTTGCACCTCGGTTCACATCGAGACTCGCTTTGGCTTTTCTGCCAAAACAGAAGGAAGGAGACTCACGGACATCTCACGAACATCATGTGCTGCTCTGCATATATTCTGAATATTATTTTGATTTCATATAGGACTGATGTAAAACTCTGACTTCTGCTGCAAATATCCTGTACATATAAATACTCGGATGACCTTCTGCATTTGTATTAATTTGAAGCATACATCACAGCACACTGCATGAGATACTATATATAATATAATACCCACAATGCAATGCATTCAGCATGACCTTCCGTTTCTAGTGTGATGAATGATGTCAGCTGTGATTTTTAACATTTCTCTCTTTTTTTGGGGCTTAAGATATTTTGCAGATAATCTGATTTAAAATGCTAAACTCATGAAAAACTACTAATTAATATATATATACACATATATATATATATATATATGTAGTATATCGTGTTTGTG
>NW_015785013.1:0-1542 GCF_001515625.1 Sinocyclocheilus rhinocerous | reverse complement strand
TTAGATTTTATTTGACATTTTCTGTTAATATCCTTCATTTTAGTTTTTTATTTTGTTGTGTTTTTGTCATTTTTATATATATTTCTTTAAATGTCTATATAGTTTTTCTTATACATTTTTGTTTATTAGTTTGAGTTTACTTGCTCAAATGAAAAAGCTTTTTTCTAATTTTATTTTTCATTTATTCTTTTATTTCAGGTAACACAAATGTTTGTTTAGGGTTTTAGTTTCAATTTTTGTTAACTAATAACCCTGATACTTGCATGAGCGTTACACTGAGAAGGCTCATCTTCTCCCACATCTCCACAGGTGTAGTGGAGTGTATGGCTGCAGGAACAATCATTCTGGCTCACAAATCCGGTGGTCCGAAGTTGGACATTGTAGTTCCCTATGATGGTGGTCCAACTGGCTTCCTGGCAGACGATGAAGACAGATATGCAGACGCCATGGACCGAATCCTTTCTATGACTCCTGCAGCTCAGTTAGAGATCCGACGCCGGGCGCGTCAGTCTGTCACCCGCTTCTCAGACCAGGAGTTTGAAGGCTCATTTCTTGCAGCTGTGGAGCCTCTAATGTCAACACTAAGACTGTGAGTGATAGAGGAGGGGTACATGGTGACTGAATATAGTGAATCAGCCCGATATAGTCCAGTCTAGTTCACAAGCGTGTGCTGGCCCCGTAATGCAGACTCCAAATCATTCCTTGTCTAGAGCAGAAGTGAGCACTACCTGTCTTGTGAAAATTTGCTCTTTAAGTAACATCACTAAGGTGAGGGATGCATCATGGGAATGCAGGTTCTGTTGAGATGCCACCTTTTGCTTTAATTTAATGACAAGAATGTCTGCAATGAACAGAGAGCAGTAGATTTTGTTTAATTTAAATGCAAACACGTGCAGTTTTGTCTTTATATCCATTATATGTACATTATATATGATAGTGTATAATAGGCTTTTTTTGTTTTATTGTAACAGGTTTCAGAGAGTTACACAACAAGACTAAAATCTATGAAAAAAGTGATATTTCTCTTGGAAGATTTAAACATTATACCAGTGCTTTTTTTTTTCTTCAAAACAATAAATGAGTGGTGGTCTGGAAATATAAACAAGATGTTTGTCCTGTTTGTTGGAAAATAGTTTCACTATTACCACATCATTTTTAGTAGCAATTATTACCATTTACTGTTATTACATTGAAAAGTTGTGCACAATTCTCATTTTTGTCACATACAGCTGTCCAAACCTTTTACACCATTAACAAACCTCCAGTAACAGATAAGAACTCTTTTTATATTATAACTGCTGTATACAGAAAAGCCGTCCCAGGAGCACAGATTCTGGGAAAGGGAAGCAGTGTTTGCAGATAGGAATAGTGCGAGAGAGGCCAAATTAAACAGTGCATAGTATCTGGGAAAAGAGGAGGGAACTGAGAGGGCTGAGAGTATTTAAAGAGCTAGTAACAGAATTCTACCTTTAACTTTTTGTAAAAACCTAACAATCAAATGTACTGAATGAAACAAGTACATTTTTCTTAAATACTACTGAA
>NW_015785012.1:0-1541 GCF_001515625.1 Sinocyclocheilus rhinocerous | reverse complement strand
TTTAAAAGCCATCAATAGATGACAAGGCTGATATCTGTGTTCCGTTCATCCATCATCTGAGCTTTGAGCTCAGGTGCGGAGACCACTGAGGAGCGAGGGAGCCAAGAAAGAAGCTTCCCGCCAAGGCCTGAATCATGCCTGCTGGCCGTGGTGGTAAATTCTGGTTAGTGGCATGTAACCGGCACTGATCGAGGAGCGGTTCCTAAGGAAGCATGATATTAATCCTGGAAGCGGAGGGATTTATGAGAAATCCCAGCTGCATATGGTGCAGCCCAGTGGTTCTCATGCTATGGGGCAAGGTATTGTGAAAGCAACACAGAAGAACCGTACGCAAATTTCATTAATTTTCACACGTTCACATCTGCTGCCTTGACAATACGTGTGAGAAACAAGTTTGTGGACATTTCTTTGCATATACAAATAGACAATGTCAAGTTTGCTCAATGCACTGCATTTAGCTGTGCTCGCATGTTGAATGGGCATCAATACAGATTTCCTGATTTAAGTCCAATTCAAAAGCTCTTGAATTTATTTCAAATTAGGGGTCAATTTGTTCTATCCCAATTAATTATGATAAATGTTAACTCAAATGTCAATTTTGCTTACATACACTACTGTTCAAAAGTTTGGGGACAGTAAAATAAAATAAAACAATAAATAAAACAATGAATGAAAGAATTAATTAATTACTTTAATTCAACTTCAGCAAGGATGCAAATTGATCAAAACTGAATTGATCAAAAGACATTTAAGACATTTACAATGTTAAAAATGAGTACTATTGCTGTTCTTTTGAACTTCATATTCCTCAAATAATCTTACATTATGTTTCCCATACAAATATTAATAACTGTTTTCAACAATGATGTTTGCCATCATAAATTACATTTTAAAATATATTGCAATAGGAACTGTTTTAAATTGTAATAACATTTCACAAATATTTTTACTGTATATTTGATCAAATAAATTCAGCCTTGGTGAGCATAAAAAAAGAGCTGTGATTAATTTCAGGAATTGGTAGTGCTATATATTTTTATTTATTAAAAAGCACCAACGTATGCCAGCAATTGTTCATAAATTCCACTACACTTGTCGTGCTGTATGTTTTATATTCACCCACAAAGAAAGAAAGAAATTCAGCTGGATAAAATATGTGATATGAAGCACTATGTGCATTTTTGAGCTTCCAAAAAGGATGGAGGCACAAGATTTCCATAGTTTCAAGATGAAAAACTGCTACTGCAGCCACACGAGAAAGCAGCAGAAATGTCCTGAATTCATACTTTGTTTTTATTTAATTTGTGTTGATTTTAGCAGTTGCTGTTGACCATGGTGATATTAGATACACTATCAAGCAATATATGAGAATAAAAGAAGACACATTCAAAAACTCGAATGCTTTATCCCCAGGAGCTGAGGAAACACCATTATTAAGTTGACCCTCATTCCAGGGAACTCACTTTATGGAATTATATTCATTGCATTGCAGTGGTCCAGGCATACACTTGATTTCCATCAGGAGATGTCCTCGGTAACAG
>NW_015785011.1:0-1542 GCF_001515625.1 Sinocyclocheilus rhinocerous | reverse complement strand
GTTGAGTTTTTACATTTGTTTCTTAACGAAACAAACATATTTAAATGAAGTTTAATACTGTCAAAACAACTACCACAACAAACCAAAGCAAAGAAGAAGAAAAAAACACTGGCACATGGCTACATATGCTCCATTACAATTTAATGCGGTAACTTGTTTAATGAAGTTACTTGATTTATTTATTTATTATTTTGCTTTTTTGTGCCTTTTTTGGTCTTGCACCTGTTAGACAGTATTTTGGGATGTGTGCATATTAAAATTAATACAGCCATTAAAACACCAGCCATAGAGAACCACAAAAATGTCCACATTATTTTAAGAGCACTTTTTAAAAATATAGAAATTTAGGATCAGTTAGACATGTTCATTATACTACATTTAAATATATTAAATATTCCACGTGTTCTATGAATATATGTTTATGGGTAATTCATACAAGACATATGTTAAATATGGTAATAAAAATCACACTTTCAGCAGTCATATGAATTTTTTTCATATATGAGTTTTACGCCATTGCATTTATATTGCCTTGAATAAAAATACAAATTCCAATTTTCAAGCATGTTTGCTCATTTCAAATTCTGTAACTGATTTGCACTTTAAAGTCATTCTACATTTAATTCTTAATGATGCACAACCCTGGACAGAAGACACCTCGTAGACGATGAAAAAAATGCGAAACTGAGCAATACTTGTGTCCTTGAACCTTTCTCTCTCAAGTCTTTTTCAGTGTCATAATAGGTCAGGACGAACTTTGTTAAAGCTTGTTAAAGCTATATGGCACTCGGATACATCGCTGTATTATAATCCAAAGCTGGCAGGAAAAAAACGGCTCTACAGTTCCAAACTGATGTCAATTCGACTCCCGGATCAGCCCACCTAAGCCTCACCTCACCAGAGACAAGCTGTAAATCCAATGAACTAGAGAAGGGATGATAAAGTAAATGAAAAGACATGACAGGAGCTGGAGGACAGTGAGAATGTGAGATTAAGTGAGAGGAGAGAAATAGATCTAGAAGAGATACAAAGGGGAAGAAGAGAAAATTACAATGTAAGAGAATAAGAATGCAAGAAAAGGAGAAAAATTAGATGAGAGAAGTAGATGTGTCTGCATGTTTGGGAAACAAATTAAGTTTGGTTATTTATGGAAATGAAGGGGCAATATCCAAGTGATTAAAATGTATCTCAGTGTTGTCTGAAGCATGCACGTCTGTAATTCATTCATTAAATAGTCCACCATTACTGTGCATGAGGACAAAATCAGTGCGTGTGATTGTGTGTGTGCAAAACTCAGCAACATATTTTCAGTCATGGAGCTTTTCTTCAATTATAAGAAGAAACAATCAGAAAGCAACACAGGAAATGAAAGAGTCATGGAGACTGACCCCGTGCATTACTCAGTTCTCTTGTAATCTCCAGAAGACAGCATGAGGGGTAAATACGGATTGGCTGTCTGTTGTTGGCAATGTCCTTCTTTTCATTCTTTCTTTCTCTCTGCTATCATATTACTACAAATAATTTCTGTGAGGACACATATGA
>NW_015785010.1:0-1539 GCF_001515625.1 Sinocyclocheilus rhinocerous | reverse complement strand
GTTCCAAGTCAAGTCTAGTCAAGTCTGTTCCAAGTCAAGTCTGTTTCAAGTCAAGTCTGTTCACTGAACTTACTGATGAAAACAACACAGACATACACATCAAGCATTTATCAAGAATGACAGCAGCAGCGCATTTCGTTAATCATGCATAAAACACTTCATTATGCAGTGACAGCGAGATATTAAGAGTGCAGTTTACAATACAAACTCACTGAACGTGCAGAAAACCACGCTAGTCCAAACAAAAGAGTTCACTAGCATCTGCATGCAACTGCCTCACATGATTCGTCTTCATTAAAGCTTTATAAACAACTGAAACATCCTCTTTGCAATACATACACGCCTTCCTGTTTGGTTCATAATGCATGCAAGTGTGAAATTAAGCGATTACAGTTGCAATCAACTATTGCCACTGAGGAACTTTGTTAATTTGCATTTTAAATAAACATTTAAAGGCACACATCCAACATGACAACTATTTCCAAAGGTAACCACCAATTATATGCACCAGACTGGCCAGATCTGAAGGCAGATTTTAATGCTCATGTAGGTAGTTCACTAGGTTTACACACATTTTTAACCTGTCTGACCCACAGTCTCATCTCATAGACATCAAACTCCCTCTGTTCTGTCCTCATGTCTCCCTTCGCAGGTCTTCCTCTCTGACTGAGGCTGTAGATTAGTCAGCTCAACTTTATGTCTGCTTTATGTCTGATACTAGGGTTTCCCTCTCACTGAACACACTGTGAAAAGAAACAGAGACTGTGGACAGATAACATTGTGAAATCTCTTGGTCAGCACATTTACTGACTCTCTGAAACACTCAAACAAACACAGCCGACTGGCATCCTTCATTTTCAATCTAATTTTGTTTTAGTTGCAGACTCACACACAGACAGTTTTCACGCTGCACATGAATCACATTTAATCTTTTCAACTGACATTTTGGCCCAAAATTGACAATACTGACTAGGTAGGTAGGTATGTATATATAAACACTGTTAAAAAGTTTTTGGTCTAAATTTTTGAAAGATTTTTGATAATGATAAAAAAACAAACAAAAAAATCTCTTCTGCTCACCAAGGCTGAATTCATTCAATTAAATATACTGAAAAAAAAACACTAAAATTGTGACAGAAAAATTCAAATGTAAAATATATTTTCTATTTGAATATATTTTAAAATGTAATTTATTTCCTGTGATGTAAAGCAGAATTTTCTCTAGTCTTCAGTGTCACATGATCCTTCAAAAATCATTCTAATAGGCTGATATATGCTGCATTTTTATTTTATTAATGTTGAAAACGGTTGTGCCGCTTAATATTTTTGTGGAAACTGTGATACTCTTTCAGGACTCTCTGATGAACAGAAAGTTCCAAATTTATTTGACTTTTGATTAAATTATAATTAATTGTATTTTAATTAAACTATTTAATAATTTAATTTAATTTAAATTAATTTATCCAAATAGAAGTTTTAATTACTTTCAAAAAAGGTCAAAAAGTTCAAATAATTGTATTTTATAATATATTAATATTA
>NW_015785009.1:0-1499 GCF_001515625.1 Sinocyclocheilus rhinocerous | reverse complement strand
TATTCATGCTCAGCACTGTTCTAATTCAGTTCTCTTTCGCTCCTGCGGTGGACAGTTCAATATCACCTCTCATCCATCTCTGTGTCATTCGTCTGAATTGCTCTTATTTCACAGTGGCTCTCACTCTCACGGGTACAAATCAATGTGATTAAAATAATCTCTCGAAATTTCATGAGTTTCACTCTTGGGTTGATCTGAAGAGTGGCAATTTATTCAAGTTCTTGATATAAAATATGTTGATATACCCAGTCTTGCTATTTATTAAAGGGCCAGTCTTGCTATTGTTAAACATTCCATTTTGATATGTGATTTATAGATAAATTACAGAATAAAACCGTTATCATATTCGCTAAACATATTTATAAATGTCATGCATGAATATAATAACGTTTGCTGTTTATTAGCAGCACATTGTCATCCAGGTTAACGATCAAAATTATATCATATAGCCTACAGCATTACTTTTTTAGTACTAGTATCATCTGCACAACTCAAAGGCAGATTGGATTTGTTAACACCTACTTTCATTAAATCATTTACTACTGGGCAAACTTACGTAATTAATATAAATGAGAAATACAAATATATTTATATTGTATACTGTTTTTTTTCACAAAAATATTTGTCATATCACGATTTTAC
This sequence comes from Sinocyclocheilus rhinocerous, assembly GCF_001515625.1. NCBI lineage: Eukaryota > Metazoa > Chordata > Actinopteri > Cypriniformes > Cyprinidae > Sinocyclocheilus > Sinocyclocheilus rhinocerous. The sequence continues at coordinate 857 of NW_015785009.1, read as the reverse complement.
TGCCCCATCGATTAAATGAAGAATGTTTTTCAATAACTAATCCCATTAATCTAACTGGGTGGTCGTTAAGGGTCCTCAGAGTACTAAGTGAGTAAGTATCAAATGAGGTCAAACAAACTGAAACTGTCTTGGGTTTTCCCCCTGTTTTGACCCTGTCCTCTAGCACTGCTGAGCTGAAGGGCAAACTCCCTGCCAACATTGTGTTTGCTGCAGTATTCATCTTTACAAGTGCTTGGAGAAAATCCCAATCCAATCTTCTTTTTAATGGAGTCACGTTTCCTTCACTCCACCATGGTGCAGGCTGACACTGGCCAAATGCGGTACATCCTCAAATATTGAACGTTCGTAGAAAAAAATGGAGATTAAAGGAATATTTCAGGTCCAATACAAGTTAAAATTAATTGACAAAATTGACAAAAAATTATTCTAACTTATTCCTTGTTATCTTTAAAAAATAAATAAAAAGTCAAAATCAAGCTTACAGTGAGGCACTCACAATGGGAGTCAATTTTTGGAGAATTTAAATGCAAAAATTTTAAACGTATATTACAATATTGTAAAAACACTTAATGCTTCTGTCGAAACTTGTTTATTAATTAAGCTATAAGGCTGTTTGAGGCAGTTAGAATTTTTACAGCCATTTTTATGTTTACAATGTTATGATGGAAAGGTAGTTGTAAAATTAAGTTGTAAAATCTATTAAATATTGAGCTTTTGTTACACAAGTGCACTAATTGAGATGGCAAATTATGATATAATGTTAGTTCCAGAATTATTGTCACTATAACAAAATATAATAATAAAAGAATATAATATATTGTATGTATATATATATATATATATATATATATATATAT
>NW_015785008.1:0-1539 GCF_001515625.1 Sinocyclocheilus rhinocerous | reverse complement strand
CTTGTTACTCCTGCCATATGAGACTGCAGACGAGTGAACGGAAGCATGTTCAGTTGTTTGCATTTTTGTTGGGACACAGTGTAGCAGTGATGCTGAACATCTGCAGATTGTGCGCGCGAGTGAAACAGAGCTCATTTGTGTATTATGAGGTTGAGGGAGCGAGTGATGTAACCGGTTTGGAATGAAACAGAGTGTGTTTGAGAAAAAGAAAGAGAGCGCAGGAGGGAAATTAAGAAACAGAGGAGGAAAACAAGATGTGTGGATGTTTGCGAGGAAGTCCCAGGGTGCCAACCTTATAGCATAATGGCTTTGTCACTCGATCAAAAGGACCTGAGTAGGTGCAGATGCCCCGCTGCTTGTGTGTTCACATATAGGCTATTTACCCAGAATTCACGTGAGTGTGTGAACATGTCTCCACATTTGCATAGACTGTGTGTGTGTTCAGCAGTTATTAACTTTCTACCATCCAATGGAATGAATCATATTTTCACTATATCTGCATGACTTAGAAAGGCAGCAACATTTGCAGTTCTGGGCCGTCTGCGCTAATTAAATGGCCGAGTATAATATTTGCTCATAAATGAACTGGACTAATGTTCAAATTTGAATATTAATTAAAAAAAATCTAAATATTAACATTAAAAAAAAAATAAACCTACATAAATTAAATAATAATGATAGAAAAAAATAAAAAAATCCATCTACATTAATATGAAACTAAATCAAAATAACCTATCCATCCATCCAATATCTATGACTATATAAAATAAAATCATTTAAATAACAATATATACACACACACACAGACACAGTTTAAAAATAATAATATAATAAAAAGTACAATAAAGAATGTCTGTATCTACATAAAAATTGAATAATAATTAGGATAATTTATATGAAATGTTAAAAATGAAAGTTAATTAATATTAATAGCTATATTAAAATAAAAATATATTAAAATAAAAAGTTTTTGGGTACATGACGTTGTCAGATGCCCCATTAACTGCTTTTGTTTGGACGAGTGTGTGTGAGTTTGTATTTAGTTTGTAATACAGCGCAACAGTGTACACATGTGCAGGAATGTGCCCACATCCCCCCTCTGTAAGTGCTCTCCCCCTCTGCACATTTAATTACCCATGAGTCTTTGCATGTGTATAGGGTTTTGTGCATATATGTGTGCTCGTGTCCTCCTTTGTGAGCGTGTCTGATATTCAGTGCTTTACTGCTCTCTTTTCCTCCCTCGTTCTGTTTCTTTTCTTCCTTTTTCCGAATGGAAGGGCCATCAATCAGAGAGAAAGAGAGGGAGAGCGAGGAGAGGAGGGAGGAGAGGGGGATATTGGCGGAGCGCCAAGGGAAGAGAGGCTGGCACACTGCCCAGAGAAAGAGAAAGAGAGAGAGTGAGCATCACTAGAGCGAGCCAAAATGAGAGGAGGGAATTTAAGAGAGAGAACAAGCACAGATAGAGAGAGACAAGGGGTGAAAGAGACAGTGACTGAGAGAGAGAGAGAGAGAGAGAGAGAGCAGTGTGACAGATGAGGA
>NW_015785007.1:0-1541 GCF_001515625.1 Sinocyclocheilus rhinocerous | reverse complement strand
TACTTGCCTGCAGAGCAGCTGTGTCTTGTATCTAAAAAGGTAATGTGGTTTGGCTGCATTTAACGTATTATGAAGAGCACTTGGAAGTATTAAAATATTCTTTCCTTTCTGTTAAAAAGGAACATTTCTGGAGCCTCGACAAATCAGAGTTTAGAATCCCACCCAAGCTGATTGTTCAAATATGGGATAATGACAAATTCTCTCTGGATGATTATCTAGGTGAGACGCGTGTATGCAGATCTTGGAAGTTTTGTTGTGGTCATATTTTTGGGTCTGTGTATTAATCTCACTTATGTTACAGGTGCTATTGAACTTGATCTGCAGCACCTCATCAACCCTTCCAAAACACCGGAGAAATGTAGCCTTAGCATGGTGCCGGATGGAACTACACCTCCAAAATCAGACCAATTTAAGTCTCTTTTTGACCAGAAGTCAGTTAGAGGATGGTGGCCATGCTACATGGATAAAGATGGGAAGAGGGAACTCGGTGTAAGTACAGCTAACAAAGTCTTTTTTCCCCCAGTTTTTATGTATTTCTGTATGGTGCGGTATGACATTTGATTTTCATGATACAAACAGATAGATTCAGTCAAACCTTCTCTACATTAAATATGTTTCACTTGCAAATGCATGAAATTTTGGTAAAATGGGTTATGAATGTTATTTCATTTTGACTTTTTTTTTTCTACAAGTTTGATTAATTAGGGCTTGTTTATGTGTTGGTTGCAGGGAAAGGTTGAGTTGACTTTGGAGATTGTGAATGAGAAGGAAGCGGATGAGAGACCTGCCGGAAAAGGCAGAGATGAGCCCAATATGAATCCGAAACTGGATCCTCCCAAGTAATTGTGTTCTCACGTTATATATTTTTACTGTAATTATTTGTTAACCGAAGATCATCACAAGATTTGTTTCTCTTTTCAACTTCTCAGGCGACCTGAAACCTCGTTTTTTTGGTTTACAAATCCATGCAAGACGTGCAAGTTCATAGTGTGGCGAAGATTTAAATGGCTGTTCATCGGCTTGGTTGTGCTAATCTTAGTGTTATTATTCATTGGGATCTTGTTGTATTCATTACCCGTAAGGATGCACTTCATCAATCCTGTTGAGACTTTACGCTTGAGATGTAAGGTGTACAACGCTAATCAATTTTTTTGTTTGTTTGTTGTTTTTCAGAACTACATTTCCATGAAAATCGTCAAACCCTTCAATTAATTTCAGGAGGAGTTCAACTTAGTCATTTTATCCATGTAGATGGCGTGACTTGGTTTTCACTCAGTGAAGTAATTAACAGAAATGGTTCGTTTTCTTAATGACGTGCAGACCATCAGTACAGTGTTCATCTTGTTGTTTTTCATTTGGTTGTTTTGGTATTTTACCTTTAATCACTCTTTGCACCGATATTAAATTTAATGATGAATTTTCACTTTTTGGTTCAGGTTTCACTGATATTTAGAAACATTTGTACACAAACCATTAAGTGTTTTCTATTATGAAAAAATATTTTATTGTATTATAACCTCAGATCATTTTAAAGATGATTG
>NW_015785006.1:0-1541 GCF_001515625.1 Sinocyclocheilus rhinocerous | reverse complement strand
GAGATATTTCTCTCACAGCCGTCACCTGTGCGTCATGAATGCAATGCAATTTTATAGTATCCCTATAAGAGGTCATTTAGAAGTACCGCTTTTTAGCCATTCAGTGGAGTCACTGTTTTTTATGCAAATACATTAAATTAAATAAGCTAATATAGTGATACAGATTTGGCCTTGACATTTAATAATGCAATATTTTACAAACAATGAGCTTTTCCACTTATAAAGACATGATTCTCCGTGTTCTTGTACAAGGCTGAATATGTATAAGAGGGATATCTGGGGTGTTATCAGTGTAGTGCCTGTTCTGTATATTGATGTTTTTAACTGTTTTATCAACATGCAAGATGGTATCTATAATTTGCAAGAGGTATCTATGTTCAGAGTTTAAAATATGTCCTTATATTGCATGGGAAATGTTTACTTAAGTATATTTGCATGCATTACCAAAGAGTGGGAAAACCTGAAATATTTTTTTTTGTGAAAAGTATAACTAATGAAATCAATGAATGTACTCATCAAACACACTGAAAACAATGTCCCCTTATGAACAATCAGATCTCCATCGCTATATGCTGATGTAGCGTCCCATAGTGTGCTCTGACTTCATTCCCATTGACTTGATTAGTCTTTGCTGATGTCACTGCCTCTTTAAATCCAGTACTTGGGTTTCACCTGTGATTATTGTCTGATATAGATCTAGTCTTTCCCCCTCATGTCCAAAGTAATAAAGCTCCCGTTTTCCAGACTAACTGTTCTGTGTTACTGAATGATATTTTCGTTAGCTTCATTTCAAATGGAATACCCTTTAAGAAAGACATGAGATTCTCCTGAGTGTCTTTGTAAACTTGCTAAAGGGTCAAGCCCACTCACTGTATGTTCAGTTATAGTGAGATATCAGGAAACATAATCAAGTATTTTTGAACAAACAAGCAAAACCACAAGACACACCTCACTCACTAGATCATTACGTAATTATCTCTCATACTCAAGAGAACAAAGAACCTCCCACATTTTACCTGCTCCTGCATGTATCCCAGTTTTTCCTTCTGTTTGTTATGTATAAAGAATACTTCTGATTTTGTATAAAACATACAACAGAGTATATCTAAAACAATGCAAGGCAAAACATCCCCATTAAGGCCAGGGGTGAAAACTAAAAGAAATGCAGTCTTTGTTTTGAAGAAGGCGCATGCAGCCTCTGGGTCTCGGTTCTTTTGTATGCATGATCTGTTGTTGTGAACCTGCAGCTATTACTCTTCACATCCACACCTATGATACTGCTGCAAGCTAAATGTCCCGTTTATTTTCATTCTGCATGTTTGGAGTAAAAGCATTTTCCTTTTACTTTGTAGACATGACTATCCTTATCTTTGGCATTACCCTGTGTATAGTTACTTTGGCCAGTTTTGGGGGCGCCTTAATTTTTTATCATAAATCATGCAAAGTTTCCGGTGCTGGATTTAAAACCTTCTTGTAAGCTTCAACGTGTAAAAATTTTATAATATGATGACTCTCTTTTGTACTAAACCTAGGGGGGGCAG
>NW_015785005.1:0-1541 GCF_001515625.1 Sinocyclocheilus rhinocerous | reverse complement strand
AATAATGTTCTTTTTAGCAGCATCATATGACCCCTTTAACATAATAAATGCCATAGTTAAATTAATGCCACAGTTACATTCAAGTGTTTTTGCTGACTAATGTGTCTGTGTGCGTTGCAGGTGTGCAGTCATGGTTCTCAAAGGGCTGCTGATCTTGTTGATGCTGTTAGCACAGTTCTCTGCAGAGAGCTCTGCCAAAGAAGGAGGCAAACCCAAGAAGGGGAAAAAAGGCAAACAAGTTGTCTGTCCCTCGTAAGTCTCCCGGGCAGTAACACACACTCGCATACACACATATGTGTGCTGATCCCATAATCATTTAAGGTTTCCAAGGATGCAAGGATGTCAGTCATGAAGAATTACAATGCTGTTAAGCAGAGTGAAAGACTGGTGATACATTTTGGAGCCTGCCAGACTGGATAGCACTGTTAGCACTGGTCCAGGACCAGCTGTGTCCTTGTCAATGCTCTCTATAACATACTAACAGATCCAGCTAAACTGACCTCAGGCCACATACAGGGCCAGTGGTCCATATCTAAATGACTAAGCATAAAGAAGTGTCTGTGCGTTTTACTGCATCTTCTGATAGCAGACGATATTCCAGAGGAATGATGTGTTGAATAATGAATAGTTCTTGAATCTGAGAGGGCTTAGACTCTTTGCCAGGGCAAGTTACATCATTGTATGACTTTGATAAGTGATGTACTGCCAGTATAGTGTGCGTGTGTCTCTTTTGACATTGCCAGTCAGTTATCAGCAGAGGACTTGGACAGAGTGCCAGCCAACTCAACCAGCAACATACTCAACCGCTTGATGATGACCTATGATTCACGAATACGACCAAACTTCAAAGGTACTGAGATTTCAGAATATAGACGTTTTTTTTTTCTTTTTTCATATTTTCCATGCTAAATAAACCCTGCTATAGTGAATGAATAAACAAAATGGCCCACTCAGAAATGCACAAAAACATTAAACACATTTACAGCCGACAATAAGGTTCCATTGGTAACAACACAATATACTTGAGTTAATACATTAGGTATTATGAACTAACAGTTAACAATATTTTTACTGCATTTATTATTATACAGTAGGTGAATGTTAATTTTTTTATTTCTACACACACACATTATGAAATATTATGAGATATTAATTATGAATGAACATAAATTACCATATATTTATACATTTATGGATTCATTAATGTTACTGAATTGAACCCTATTGTAAAGTGCTACCAAAATATTTTGTCTTTGGAATATGCCCTTCCTTTTCAGCCGACCAATTTAGGCATTCTTTTTCTTATTTATTTTTTTTCTAATTTTTTATCCTGTTTCACTTGGAATTGCATCAGATATTTTTGGATGCATTTTCATATTCATGTCATACCCTGATTATCAAGCCTATCTCAGACCTCTAGCAAGTTCATAAAACAACTATAAAATTCAATACTTGCACTTTTTACACAAAAATCACGAATAACATAATGGATGACCTCATTAGAATGATAATTTAATCACAGTGTCAGAGAATGGCAGAGT
>NW_015785004.1:0-1541 GCF_001515625.1 Sinocyclocheilus rhinocerous | reverse complement strand
GCACCACATGACAACGACACGTATATTTCGGTAACAGCACCACCTATTGGTCAAAAGTGCTAAACCATTTATATGAAGCCATTAGCCATTAATAACACACATTTAAAATATGTGAATAGCTTATGAACAGTTTTGCCTCTTTTCATGTGACTTGTTATATTCCTTGGATTATGCCGAGAACATCGACACCAATTAAGTCATAATCGGGAGAACTTCCTGTCCGCTACTTTTTCAAACTCCTCCTAGGCCATTGGTCCGATTTTCTCCAAATTCGATTCATATCATCTTCAGACCATGGCAGCAAAAAGTTCTGGATTTTGTGTCAATAGGCAAAATGGTTTTTGTTTTCCACATCAATGGATTTGATAGCATGGTGACAAATTGCATCTGAGGCTGTATCGCTGCAAAGCTTTGACATTTTTTTCACCAAACTTAACGTGTGTCATCATCACCTCACACAGACCAGACCACAATTGGTAAAACTGCCACCTACTGGTTAAAAGTTACAAATAAATTGTATTTATGTTTTTTTTTAGCCATTTTTACTAAACATCATCTTAAAATGTCTTTAATTACTTTAATTGTTACGGTTGGTTTTATGCTCGCTGCCATGCTTGCTCCTCATTCTGCCTCTGCTGTGCTTGGCCCCTTAATTGCTGTATTTTATTCATGTATTAATTATTTATTTATGCATTTATTTGCACGCAGAAGTTTTCTATATAATGTTTTACTATTACATATATTTGTTATTTATTCATTTTTTTCAAATAACATAACTAAAGCTAAATTTGTCATTGCGCTGCACCTTCATTATGGATTTAGACCTTTTGTTGTGCTAGAATTCCATCCTTTAAGTAATTAAATCATTAAAAAGACAGCAACTGTCTAGCAGCATCAAGTATGACCCATGCCTTAATTTCTTCACTTTATTGTAGTGGTAGAATTATATAATTAATCACAAACATTAGACTGTTTTGATTATGTTAAAAACTGTTATGTTTTTAAAGCATTTTCCCTCATGCTGGATATTTCTAGCCATTGACCAATTTTTTTCACGAGTCAAATACAGTGAATCTTTAGAGTGATTTACTCTCTCTCAGTCATTCTCCTCTCAGCCGAAGACTCACTCAGTTCTATTACTACTGTCTATTTCACTCTTTCTCTGCGTCTGAGATTAGACTAGCTCTTCTCTGCCACAACATTCTCACTCCATTTTCACCTCTTCTATGATAGAGCGCCAGAGCTCTTTTAGGGCCACCAGCACACACTTGATGGAAACAGCCTCCAGGGCAGATGGGGTCTGAGAGGAACTGAATTACCAGCTCAGGGTCCGTCGCCCACCTCACTTCATTTCAGACAAGCCTTATATCCAAAGCTGAGACTGATCTATATGTGCCGGTGTCTGTTGATGGGGTGAAAAAGGCAGATCAGTATGCCATTGCAATCTGAATGAACACTAACAGGTGAGGAGGAGTAAGGGTGGGGAAGACAAGGTCAGGGTACAATGTGTGTTTTTTTTTTTTTTTTTGAAGAAGGCTGGG
>NW_015785003.1:0-1541 GCF_001515625.1 Sinocyclocheilus rhinocerous | reverse complement strand
TTTTGCGACTTTTGCGTTGGGTGGGGGGCCAACTTCACGGAGGTGGACAACGACCTTTGTGGCTACACGATAAGCATTGTGTTAAACATCTGAAAATCTTGCTGGTAGATGAATGGGATAAAACCTTTTCACAGGTTTCTTCACACAGGGACAGTCGTGCAAGAATAAGTGCTGCAGAGTTAACCGTGTTCTCTCTCATTCTCTAGAAGAACTGATAGGCTCTCAAGGACCCCACTGAACACACTTTGGATCTGAAGGAACCATGTCCACCCTGATGTAGTTTCAACCTAACACATGAAGAAAAGGCTTTAGGATAGCTTTTAGACTTAAACACCAGAAATGTGCAACAACAATTTGTATGGGTATTTGACTTTTTTGAAGAGATTTCGATTAAATTTTATATGAATTTATAGGAAAAATTTAGATATTTTATTATATTATACATTGCTTGTAAATTGTAGATGCTGTAAATGATCACTATTAGGGTAAGATGGGGGAAGAAGCCCCCAGGATAAGATGACACCCCACTCCCACACACACCTTTAATTTACCTCTAGTCCACAGTGGTGACAAAATTCACTTCAGCATATTTAAAAATTGCATGTGCACGAATTCATTTTGAAATTGATCTAATTTTCTGAGATTTGAAAAAGATTAACTGTGTGCTTATATTACGTTGAATATTTGTTCACTGCAGACTAAGGGTATAATAATATATACAGTATATTATATATATAATTAACCTAAACCTGAGGAAGGTGATTTTACTCAAACTGGCTGAAAAGTCATAAATTCACAGCTTGTTCACTAAAGCGTTGTGAAGATATAGCCTCACATTCAGTTTTGCATGCTCTTCATTGTATTAATTTGCACATTGTTCAAGAATGGTTTGACAAATCAATTGAATCCTTTTTGTTGGCATGGTATGAAGATGATCTGACCCAATTTTGGTGAAAATCAGACAAACTAAAAAAAGTAGAAAAAGTAGGGTTTTTTTTTAAATAATTTAAATTTGCGAAAAATCTTGAACCATAGAATTAAAAATGTTGGTATGTATTCTACTCAACATAAGCCAAGAAATCAGAGGGAAAAAAGAATTTTGTGTCTAAACTTTACGGTTCTAAAGTTATTAGCATGAACATGAGTGCAACTTTGAGTTGTTGGTGGCACTAGAGGGTTTGATTTAGAGACGCCAAACTCACTATGGTTAATGTTGAGACTGTCTTGTGCCAAATTTCATAACTTTTCCGCAAGCGGTTCTATGGGCTATAGACTTCCAGAGTGGAAGAAGAAGAAGAAATCTAATGGATACAATAGATGCCTAAGTACCTTCGAAAAACCACCACAAAGAAAAAAATCTATAAATACAGACAAAATTCTTTGATGGGGTATATAATGGGGTTATTTGTTATAGTATTTATAATTAGCTCAGTATAAAAACAAAAGAAGTCTATGAAATGTCCTCATTTAGATATCCGTGTGTGTGTGTAAACATGTTGTAAGGGTTCTTCCATAAAATTTTCAGGAGGCATTCATAGAGT
>NW_015785002.1:0-1529 GCF_001515625.1 Sinocyclocheilus rhinocerous | reverse complement strand
AATAATAATAATAATAATAATAATAATAATTCTTCAAAAACTACTAGATTACAAAAGCAGAGACAAAACAAGACTTAAAAAATAATAATAAAAAATTTAACACACACACAAAAATCACTGACATGGATATCATGACACAAAGAGAACAGTGGAGTTTTGAAAGTATTCAGAAGCCTCAACAAATATATATTTTTAATTTCTTGGTCAGTAGGACCTGTGCCAAAACTGGAATCTTCAGAGCATGGTTTTAATGACATATACCAAATTTTGCTTCAACAGAGAACCGAAAAGATGAAAACTCCATATTGATTTTTTCATTGAATATATGAGAACATCTATTACACAAGTTTTGGATAAGATAATCCAGTAAGATCAAATTTGGTAAAGATTTAATGAACACTGTAGGAGGAGTCTGAAAATGTATATTTTCAGAAACCTTAAAATAGCAGAAAGTCGTTGACATAGGTTGGGCATGTGTGTGCTGGTGTGTGAGAACTCACGGGACGTTTTGGAGGCAAGGACAATGACCCTTGAGCCTGTGATGAGTTGGAAGCCCAAAGCACTGCTGTCATTTTTTTCTGACTTCTCAGAGAAATCTGAAACCCAGAAGCATAGTGTAGTCAAAAGCACCAGTAAAATGGAACCATACCAGCCTTCCTGCAGTACTACAGAGATGCTTTCAAACGTACATATTTGTGTGCACGCTCCGTGAAGAGTGTCAAGGGTTTCTATTTTGTTTTTGCTCTCGAGCATGTGAACGCAATGACAAACAGAGGCATTTAAGTTAGCCAATCTGCTACATAATAGTTTTTGTTCAGTGAGATCCGAGTTGTGCACTCTTGAAAATTAGTTCATTATAACCAAAAAAGCATAAATAAGAGATTCACTGTGCAGTGTAGAAAGATTTTTTTGAATATAGCAGGAGTAAGTCAGGGAGCTTGTGTTGAACTCAAGTGATTGACAGTTTATAATTATTATTATAAATTATTTATTAGTTAAATTAAAAACTAATAAAATAAAAAACGTACAACAGTTTTTGCTATTTTACCAAAATTGGTAAAAAAAATTATAATTTTTAATCCAACTATTTTTTTAAAGAAAAACATATTATATAAACATAAATTAGGTTAACACCGAAAATTTTATTAAATGTTTTAATCAAATGACAGCCTTAAAACCTAATAATAATAATAATCTGTGTTCTCATGAGTAACATGAGTACAGGGGTGCTGAGTGGAAAAATTTAATTTCAGTGACCAAAACTTATTTTTTTGATACATTTGTTGTATAATGCAATGACATTCATACATATTAAAGTTTAGCTTAAGTGTCCAAATGCTCTTTGGGGTTACTGAACGATTTTCATAATACAATGCTAGTGGTAGTACACATCCAAAAAAGACAATTGTTTTTAGTGTCCTTTCCCCCAAGAACACAGGCGCATGTTGCCGTCTCGGTCTCATGCTGCCGTCTGTCTGTCCCTCCTGATGGCTTCTGATTCTCATGCAGAGTGGCTGAACGGATGTCAG
>NW_015785001.1:0-1540 GCF_001515625.1 Sinocyclocheilus rhinocerous | reverse complement strand
GGAATCTTTAAGATTACTTACAACAGAACAGCAATGCATTTTTCGAACCTCTCTAAACATCTGGCGACACCTGCTGGTCAAAATCGTGTAAATGCAACAAAACAGTCCGAATATGCATAAAGACATCTTTTGCAACCCAATTGCAAATGTTTTTGTTTTTTTTAAATGTGGTCTATTAAATGCAATCTAAAACTTATCAAATACTGTTCATTATGAAACGTCTGAATAATATGTGTTTTTTTTTATTAATTTGTAGGGCTTGTTGTATGTGTTCTGTTGAGGGCTTGCCAAATCATGCCAACCTAAGACAATTAACTACTACTGTTCCTTTTCATTATGTAAATGTGCCCTTTTCCCGATCATTTGGAATGGAAGGGAATTGTTGCAGACTCAAATTCATCAAGTCAAGCAGCACCTGATATGACAGCAGAAATCTCGCAGAAGTCTAAATCAGAAACGCCTGAGCACAGAACTACAGAGAGTTTACAGCCGAACACTACCAAAAATAGTTCCAGCCAGACGAGAGCAGACCCAAAGAGCGTTTCCACACAGCAGCTGACAGAACCACAAAAAAGGTCTGCAACTGTTCCTGAGGGAGAACCTCCATCAGGTGCATGCAATCTGTGTTCTTGTTATTCTGTTTTAATTGTTATTCTTACTTGATGTATATTTTTCATGTGTTTTTTCAGTTCATCATGGACCATCCTGGGTGATGAAGCTCTCGATAGAAGCATGACTATACCCAGTTTCTTTCACAGTGGATACTGTTTGCCCAATGTAATTAACATTTTCATTTTTTCATATAATTTTTTTTCATTCCAAAATACCAAAATGTGGTTCACAACAGTAACTGTTGTTTTTCCTTCAGAACATCCACTGGGCTGGAGATGATGAATTAAATATTGTAAGTAACTATGCTGTACTGTTGAATTAAAGAGAGTTCTAAATATACATTTCCTAATAGAGTACTGTGAAAGTGTTGTTCATCAATACATAATTCTCTTAATCAGATTCCCCATGTGGCTTATGGAGTTTTAGGAAAAATGAAGCCCCATACAATTGAGGTAAGCCCTCTTGATTTACATCAGAACTGTGATGCAACTGTTGTCACTAGGTATCTGCTAGGTTTCATCAGAAATATTTACTTCAAGTAAGTCTCTGGGGAATTACATTGTTACAAAATGATGATGACAGGGTAACCTATCAGATGCTATCCTCTGCATAGTGCTACATAGAGCAAGACTGACAACTTAATAAACATTCTAATTCTATGAGAATAGTGAAATCCACACCACAAATATAACGGTAACAACACGGTGATATTGTTGGAATCACTTTCAGAATAACTAAAACACTGACATCAAAATCCATTTAAAATTAGCATAATTTTATCATCTCTCGCTGTGGATGCCAGTATAGTTATCGTTATAGTTAGGCCTTTAAAGATAACAGAACAGAATTAGAATTTTTTACAAATCTGTAGCACTGCCTTTCTCTCAGGTTAAAGAGAGGTGGGAATGGCTTGGGCTGGATGTTAGAG
>NW_015785000.1:0-1540 GCF_001515625.1 Sinocyclocheilus rhinocerous | reverse complement strand
GTATTTCTGGTTGAGCATCTGAGGTTCTGCTCATCTCAGAGAAGATCTGCTGCTTCTGTATGACGGTGACTTGCATGAGATGTCTCAATGGTCTTTAAATGGAATCCTCAGCCCTTGTTGTCTTGTGAGTCCACACAATGTCTTGTATTTGTATTTTCGTCATCATCCTTTTCAGGCTCCATGGTTCAGGTCCTTTTTTGAACGCTGGTTGTTATTGTCCACTGAAAGCTTTGTCACATCCACCATCTCTAAGGATTCATCTGTGGTTGGTTTACGTGTTGATTGTAGGGGGGAAAAGATTTTCAGGGCTATTAAGTTCAAAGATATGGATATAAAACAATGTATTTACTTCTATAGCCACTTTTTGTAATATATTTAATTTAGTCATCTATGACAATAATAATTATGTAAAGTATTTCTCAGCAAATATTAATGTGGTTTAACTTATTCATTTGAATAATAATCAGTATATTTTGTTATTAAATTAATTTACATTTTGAAATGATAAAAAAATACATTAAAATGCAATGCATACAGACAATGGCATGAGTACCTGCAAAAATTATATTATGCCAAACTATGTAATATTATTTCTTAAAAGAAAATTTCTTTGGTTTTCTCAAAGTGCAGGTCCCGTATGACTTAAGTTTCTTTAAAATATCTGATAATTTGACAAATCGAGATTAGTGAAGGTTGTAAAATGTCAAAACCCTAAAAAAACATAATATTTGTCATGATACAAAACCCAGAGTCCTCTACTGGACTGACCTCCACTGCTGGTTGAGCTGAGAGAAATCATCTCCTCAGGATCCCCTGTGCTATTTTGCTTCTTCTGTAGGGAGAAGAGAACGTTAAATCACAAACCATTGCACATAAAGGTTTTTCATACCAAAATATCATATAAACCAAAAAAAACAAAACAGAACAGGCTTCTTAAACCAATCAACACTAATAATTAATATATGTACATAATGAATGAAATCTACTATGACTTCAAATTAAATCTTTTCTGAGCAAAATATCTCAAGGAAACTTATGTGTCTTTCACAAATACTTCTACAAGTTCCCCAAAAACAAAACTGCATCTTACACTGCATAGTCTTAACACTGCTGTTAATAAGTGTTACAATATTAATACAAAAACAGAAGTGTTGCCTAATTTTCCTGTGATGATAATACTTGCCTTTTGGCAGTTGATGACACAAATGATAACCAAAATCACAAATGCAGTCAACAATGCGATGCCCACTGCGATTATGTACAAATATTCTGGGCTGATTGTCCAGTGAGTCTCTTTGGCTTTGTTAGGAAAGTCTTCAGGAGTTTCCAGTGATCCTACAGACAATAAAGCAGATAGGACAAATTAATTAATATTTGGAGATTCTGTGCTAATTGTACTGAGCAGTTGCTCTGTACAGAACAAAACCTACAAAAACAACTAGAGATACAAAGTTCATGAATACAAACTTTGAATCTCATAATGTATTAGGAGTAGTGTTGAAAAAAACAGCATATGCTGGTTAGGTATGTTTTGACGCTG
>NW_015784999.1:0-1541 GCF_001515625.1 Sinocyclocheilus rhinocerous | reverse complement strand
ACAGTTTTACAAAGGTCTCTTGTCAAAGGTGGTCCGATATCAGTGGCTTTCAAACCTAAACACCTACTCACACACACAAACACCCCATCAATAATCACTATTAATGGTTATACAAGTCTTTTGTACTTCTCTGTGAGGTTATTTCTGTCGTCAACTTTACAAAAACAAACAGAATCCGTAAAAGACCTTGTTACCACCCAATCAATCATCTGAGCATGAGTGCTGTGAGAAACTGTTGTGGACCTGCTAAATCATTCACACTGCTGCATCTTAAAACTTAAAACTCACACAAACCATACAATATTCATGCTGCCAGTGTAATTTTGGATCCGTTTAATGATGAATCATTCGGTTCAAACTATTCTTGAGAAAGTTCAAGTCTGAAACTTGCTTTTTAATATGCAACTTCTTGACTGCACGCAGCACCCACACATACAGGTAAACTCAGTATTTCAACTATCAGGACTTCACTTGGTTGTTTGGAGCAGGACTGACCTGCGAGATTGGCTGGTTTACGTAGATCCAGCCAGTGAGTGGATTGACTCGCAGATACTCCGGCTGCTCCTCGGTCATGGAGTAAGTGATGGCTGCGTTAGTGCTGTAATCATCATCATGTGCAGCCACTCGCAGAAAACTGGTCCCGATCATGGTGTCTTCGCGTAAGAAGTCTGTTAGAGGGAAGGCTCTGATTATTTAACATGCACTGGAAACACTGTCCTGCTAGTGCATAATTAGATGAAAACCTTTGATAACTATCATATCCTCTGATCCTATCTGTGAAATTGCAAGTGCAAGATACTTTGATAAATCTTAACCAAAATAAATTAATTTCTAAATCAGTTTGATATATAGTTCTGTGATGTAGAGTTAGGCATGTGTGAGGAAAATGACTTTCTCCGTTAACCAGCTTTATCAGAAAGATCATGCTGTTTGACCAGTTGACAGAAGTTTGCAGTGATGGCTAGGTTGGTTCACCAATTAAAAACAGACTAAATCAACACAAACCAGTATAACACTGTGTCCCATCCTGATTTGATACAGTAAAATGACAATACCCTTTATGTTAATCAGAGTTTTATTCTAACCAGTCAGAACAGCAATGAGTGGCTTTTGTTGATTGACAGTGTCACACCAAGTAGCCCCACTCACATTGCAATCTCACTAGGCTGAATTAGCACTGTTCATACACATTACACAACAAAGAATACACAGACTTGTGAAAGTTTAGAATTAATCACCGGCTGCTTTGACTAGTTTTACAAGTTTTTAAATATTTATTTATTCTTTTTTTTTTCTGTAAGACAGGTCTAACATTTTCAAGTTACATAAAAGACAGATTACTCCTTGGCTAACTGCTAGTTTCTGACCAGCTGATAATCAGAAAACTCTGTCATCATTCACTCACCCTCATATCGTTCCAAACCCATAAGAATTTGGTTAAACCCGAGAGGTTTCTTCCCATCCACTGAAAGTCCAGGTAAGCAAAACTTAAAAGATTCAAAGAGATTATAAAGGTGTTCTAAAATGAATCCATATGAATC
>NW_015784998.1:0-1539 GCF_001515625.1 Sinocyclocheilus rhinocerous | reverse complement strand
ACAGACTGGATGATGATCAGATCAGATCTCTGTGTGGAGCACTGGTTGTTGTCAGACTCTTTGTGCAAACAAAAATCTCACTGGATCATTACAATTAATGGCAAAATGAATGTTTGGAAATGTAACTTAATTTTTTTTTTTTTTGCTGGTGAAAATACTAGTGTTTTTTTAATTTTGACCACCACTGCATATTTAATTATAATAATTATAATTAACTTCTTTACACTCCATGGATTACTCAAAATTTCAAAAATAAAATTATTATTATTATCCATCTTTATCAAAAAATGTGATTTATTCACTTCACTACCCGTCAAATTTTGAAGGCACTGAGATGATTTTCAATTTCAATCACTTAATATTTTGAATTTGAAGGCGTTGCTGTGTGTTAAAGTCAGGGTTTCACTGGTTGTGTAGGTGCAGTTTCTTTGAGCTGTCTGTGGCAGAGGACGCTTCAGCAGTGGAGGCCGCGTTCGGGCAGCTGGTGCGTGAAGTGCGTCAGGAGTTTCAGCGCCACCTGCTGGCTATGGACAAGCGCTCACGGATGCTGCAGATGAGACATGCCCTCAAAAACAAGCTCACGCGGAGTAAAACCATGCAGTGGTGACCAGGAAGAGTAAACTCAGTTCAGACACGACTACCTTAGTGCTGTATCCTGGCGTAACAACCTTTCAGAGAACAACAAGTGCCTTATGGATTTCCAAATAGTGTCATGGACATTGTTATGTGTGTATGACAGACAGCATAAAGCAGTGTGTTTTTAAAGGTGCACTGGCTCCCTTAAAACACTCCCTTTCATTGTTTGGACAAACAGGTAGTCTCACCTCAAACTTTTGCAACTGAATGAGCCAGAAGCTGACATGCTGGACCAACAAACAGAACAAAGTTGAGATTCTACAGTAAGCCAACCTCTCTGTGCATTAAACCGTTTTACTATAAAGTATTTCATCATTTAAAATAGATCCATTTGACCACTTGAGATCAGTATACCTCTTCTTTTGAATCAATTTCATTGTAAATGATGTCATTCCAGTGCAACATTCATTCTGTATTTAAAATGAGAAGTCATAACTGCTTATTTATAGGCACCAAATTTATTCTGATAGACTGCGCTTGTCTAGTATGATTAAGTCATGCTTAAAATGGCAGATGATCTGTCTTCTGACTTGGTATTTTGATGCTCTTTTGATCCAATTTCATTCTCACGTGCCTCTATGAGATTGAAATGTCATGAGGGAACAGAACCAATTATATGGTGTTTTTCTATTTTACACAGCTGTTTTTAGACTTACATCCTGGCTTTGTGCACAATCCACTCTGTGGAGTAAAATGTTTCCAAAATGGGTTACAGGACAGTGTATCATAATGCTAAACTTTGTATTATTAATTGTGCATGTATTGGTTAAATGTTCATTAGTACGGAAGTGTTAATATCCATTTGCTGCTTCAATGTAAAACAGATCTAGAGAGAAAAAAAGACTACTTAATTTACAGTTTTATTTAGCAAAAATGGTAAAAATAAATAAATACAAATTGATC
>NW_015784997.1:0-1540 GCF_001515625.1 Sinocyclocheilus rhinocerous | reverse complement strand
ATATAAGTAAAAAAAGAATGTGGAACATAAATAAATGAATAGATGATAAATGAAACAGCTAGATTATTTATTTATTTATTTATTTTATTTTATTCTATTAATTGAAGAAAATGTGTGTTGTGCATTCCAATGCAAAAAAGCTCAGTGTTATAGGTGGTTGCCAGGAAGTTGCTATAAGGTTGCTAGGACATTCTAGGTGTTTTAGCACATTGCTATGCATTTACTAGGATGCTCTGGGTGTTTTTAAGCATGTTTCTATGATATTGCTATGATATGTGGTTGTTTACTGGCTCTGTAGGTCGTCGTCTCAAGTCTTTATATATGGCTTAGGTTGCTCATTCAGTGTTAGACTGATGGATTTTTAGCCGATTTTATTGTCCATTAAATGGAAAGCGTAAATCTAATCATGATAAAAAGAGTAATTGCACACCTCTTCTGTACAAACCACGCGATCCGAGTCATTCATGTCTGTAGCACAAACACTACGGGTAAATAACTAATGAATGCTAGAGTTTTCAGTGGAAATGGAAGGTCAAGTCAAGTGCATTGCATATTGCGCAATTTGGCAAATGTTGTAGATCACCTGTGTGGTTCCTGCATACAGGAAATCTGCATCCTGTGCAGAGAATACACACTGCGTACTGTTTTCGGTCAACACATGAAAGTTGTATATGATTCCAGACATACTCAAATGTCACTCCTCTTGTCCTTCAGACCCGTCTCTCTCTCTCTCTTTCTGCTGCTGAGATGAAAGTGCAGGTCCTGGACTTTCAGGTTGGCTTCCTGCGGTCTGTGTACTTTTTTTTTTTCACAAACATCTGGCACAGATCAAATCTATACGAGATTGGATATTTGTGGACTTGTATTCGATTTGGGCCAATTTCTGATCGCTCTTTTCCATGTTGTTATAACAAAGTAGGACTGAACAGACCAACATTTAAGTCATTTTTCACTTACAATCTTTAAATAAAGTGAGATGTTAATTGCTGAGACTGGATTCTGAATCATTCAGATTCATTAATGAATCATTCAAACTGGTTTTGTGAACAGGTTCAACCAATTTACTGTAAAGATCCAAGTCAGATGAACGATTCTTTCGTGAAGCTCTCTTCTGGAACATAACTTATGATATATAATGTGTATATATAGCATGACTTTAGATGATTTTAAACATAAAACAAGTGCTATGAACTGATTTTATGACACCTTTTTGATGCTTTTGCATCCTTTTTAAGCTTGAAAGCTCCATCCATTGCAATTGCATGGATTTACAATAATTGCATTTTGCCAAATCATATAGGTTTGGAACAACATGAGGGTGAGTAAAGGATGACTTTTAGGTGCCAAAATAAACTGTAGAATAGAATTAAACGTGGCCTTTCATTTCTTTCACTTGTCCTCGTCTGTGTCCTTCTGCCTTTCCTGGCACATTGTTGCCAGTTTTTGTTTGGCCAGAGTGTATGTAAAACCGAATGATGCAATATCTGACCTTACCGCACAAAAATATGTACACAATGAAGAACAGCATGCAAGATGATGA
>NW_015784996.1:0-1537 GCF_001515625.1 Sinocyclocheilus rhinocerous | reverse complement strand
AACTGTATTTGATTTATCATACTGGGTTGACAAAAATGGGAAGACAAAACAATACATTTCAAGGTTTACATTCAATTCAGTGAGATTTGTTGTCTCCTGCACTCAATTAGGAAAAGTAACAGTAAACTAAAATCAAATCTATGCATGAATCAAAATCAAATCAAATCATGACCTAAAGCATTGATTTGAATCGAATCGTAAGGTACAGAAAGATTCCCACCCCTAATATTAGGCATTTGTTGTTGTCTAGTTGAGCATATGGATTGTGCATCATTAGAGGTCTCAGCAATGACTTCAAATACCAATGCTGCAAGAGATGAATGGATTTGTGCAGCTGCATCTTTGTTATTGCACCTTTATTAGAGTCACATCATCATTTTACAGCTCTCCTTAGGGCCAAGTCACAGTTCATTTCTCAATGCATGACATTTTCTCAAGACATAGACAGAGCAGCCAACAGCTAAATGGCAACCCAGTGAAAAGTTGGGAGTGAGTTGGTGGGCTGTGATGAAGTAAGAGCTGCACTGAAATTCCTGGAAACACAGAAAGCGTAATCTCGGCCATCTATTTATTGTGACCTACAATATGTTTTGCAAACAAGTGCACTGTTTCTACCAGCACCTCGTACGTCCAATTAGGGCTGAAGGAAAAATGTGTATGCTGCAGTGTTTGGGTTTCTGTTTACACTAATTAGGATGCAGTTCATGCCTTTTTGAGGCGATTTCCCTGTTTCCGATTTCCATGTAAACTGAAATGAGCAAAGCGTTGTTAATATATTGAGTAATGATATAATTCTCAATTTAAATAATTTAAAGCCAGGGGAAAGTTCCCCGATGCTGAAGATTCAGAGTCTGCTGTTCTATAGTTGAGTAAAGTGGGTAAAATGTTATAATGAATTGCTTAGCTACAGACAACCAATCATAAATTATGCCTTATTAAATATTCATGAGATATTTATGTCAGCGGTTTCAGGTGCTGTTTGTATTTTCTTTTCTTCAGCAAATGACAGTGTGATTGCCAATACACCTACATGCTATACTCTTGTTTCTTTTTTATTTATTTATTTATTTTGTGCAGTTTCATCAGAGATGTACAAGCAGTTGTTAAAATTGGTTGCATGCTTATTGCATGCTGTACTTGTCCTTGTTCAATGTCATTAATCTCATAAATAAGCAATGAAGTCAAAATGGACTTTTTTTTTTTATAATGTTATTCTCATAATCTTTAATAGAAAACATTGACTTCCATCTCTTCTCCAGTGATGTGTGCACCAGAGGTAGGCCTCTCCTCCGGCAACCTGTCACTCACAAGATCACAGCAATTAGCAAACAACAACGATCCAATGATCCAATCAATTCCCTATGAACACAATCAAGTTCTGCCCTACATCTTGTTTGAGAAGCTGTTTCACATGAACGTACATCACAATAGGGAATCACAATTTCCATTCCAAGCCAACATAAAGAATCTCATTTCAGGATTTACATATGTTTGGTCAGTGTTGGGAAGGTTACTTTGGAAATGTAATAGGTTACAG
>NW_015784995.1:0-1538 GCF_001515625.1 Sinocyclocheilus rhinocerous | reverse complement strand
TTTCCACGACATTCTAATTTATTGAGATGCACCTGTATTAGTGCATTACAGCCACTGCACATGGAAGTGAAGTCAGGTTGGCCTAAGGCTCAGATAAAAACCTTACAGTTACTGATAAATAGCCTTTGTGACAACTAGCCCTAGTATATTTTATATAAAAACAAGCAGCTATGACAGTACAGAGGCCTAGTCATCTGGCCTGAACAGGGAATGGCTGGCCATAACACTCACAAGCGGACAGCACGCCTGTGTGAACATGTATGTGGTCACCACGGCTATCGTTACATAACAAATGAGCCGGTTCCCTCGTTCTCTAATATTCACACATTATCAGATAGAATTAGCAGTCGAGCACAAAGAAAATTCTGGAGGCAGTGACATTAATGTTAAGTTAACTCAGCACAATTAAGGTGGGAGGCTATCAAGACAATGAAAAAAATGTTCCTAAATGCAAGTTTCCAACTTGTTGGGCGATTTAATTAAGAACTGACAGTGAAAGATGACAACTCAAACTAGAGTGAAAGATAATTCACAAGAGAAACACATCACTGGCGGTGGAGAGACGCTGTGCTCATAAAAACAAGGAGGGTGTGTGTGAGATTGTGAAGTTTCTGAGGGGAAAGCGAGTTGTTTGAATTCTGGTGCTGGATTGAACTGGTTTGGTCAAAACGGACATGACCAGAAAGCAAACTACACAATAACTTGGAGATGAAAGTTAAGACATTGGTTTAACTCTGAGGGTTAAAATGCAAAAGAAAAAATATATTTAACAGATTTTATAGAGAATTTGTTGATCACATGTAGATAACACTATACAAACAATTGGTTAACAGATCAATCTACATTAAATTGTGGTCTCTTTGGTGCTAAAGAATTTAAAAAATGTCAGCAGCAGTTGATGTCAGCAAAAGTATGTAATTCTCAGTTCATGGTCTGAATTTTAACAGAACCCCCCTCTCTCTCTCGTTCAAAAAGAACACAGTGTTCTCTTTCCATGAAAAGGGGATACGCTATATGACACGAATACCACCTCACAACAAACTCCAGTTATGGGAAGTCACGAATCGGTTCTTTCGAACAGTCCATTTTAATGAACCGGTTCAAAGACGGATTAATCCAACCACTTAAGTACAGGATTCAACATTTGCCCAATATGTTTACGTTAACATATTAAAGTAAATAACCTTTCGTCCGACCAAATTTGGTTCGCTTATCAGTTCTCGTGATGGATCGGTTCAACAATTCAAGTTGATTTGAAGATCCGCTCTGAACGCTTCGTGAACAAAACCGGCTTCAACCGAATCATCGAAAAGATCCATTTTAAGTGATTCGCTCACGAATTGGACATCGCTAGCTGCCAGTTTACGAACTCCAATGACTAAATGAACTTTATTCAAAATAAGTGACAATTTGTCTTGAAAATGATTACAATTATTAAATGAAGCATCATTGTTCTGTCTGTCACATTTACACAGTCAAACCGAGGGGGTGTGTCAGAAAACGTTTCCACATCATGCTGCTCTATGATCAATAAAAAA
>NW_015784994.1:0-1538 GCF_001515625.1 Sinocyclocheilus rhinocerous | reverse complement strand
GATTGAAACTAAAAGACGATGCTGTGCTGACTATATTGGATCCGATCCAATAGTAATGTCGCACCACACAAATGTGAGTAACCGTTTGGTATTATGTGATCACTATTACTTTGTCTGTTATTACAGATCGTTTGATATGTACTGAGTATTCATGCGTTTTTAACCTAAACGACAGCACTGTTCATCTATGAAGGATGTAGGCTGTCAAACATAGGCAACTGTTAGCCAATCATAGCAGCGGGCGTTTACTTCCGAGTCTACAATCTGTCAAACCTATTCAAATAGAGCGTTCTGATGTGGGGGGTGAAAAACAGGACAGAAAATAGCCAATTACTTCTAAATTATGATGATTTTTGATGTAAAAATCTGTATAACATTATAAGGGCACCTCAGAGAACAGTACAAAATAATTTTAAAAAGGCAGTTCTTGATCCTTTTAAAAAGGGATTGCTCTGCTATTTTGGAAACTTAAAAGGCGAAGCTTAGCTGCGCTACAACTATGAAATAACCACAGAATGCTTCAGTAAAAGGAAGGAATTTATGCTCTTGTTTGAGTGAAAATGAAGCATTTCAAATTCTTCTTGGAATCTGGTACTCACTTTACAAATTCACTGGGAATAGTAACTTTGTTAAACACTATGAGGAAGTCAATCAGAATCCTGGATTATCAAATAAACTTAACAGTACATGCATAATCAAACAATATACACATGAGGAGACACAAAACCAGCCACTATTTTATTTAGAGTCCTCGTGCCTTGACTAAAACACTCTGTGAGGATGAAGTGGGTTCGCTGTCATCTTCGACAATCAGCTCTTTGGCGACCCCGTGTGCGTCCACAACAACCGCTGTTTTCTTTAGGTCCTCATATTTTTTCTGTCTATCAGCCATGGCAGTGCAAGCCTCAATCACTTCATCGCTTTCAAAATCATAATCACTCTTCAGCTCAGGAGCTTCCACAAGGAGCCTTCGGGCTTCGTCTTCCTGTTTCTCTCTTTCACGGAGAGCTTTTTGCTGCTCCTGGAGCTGCAGGGCCCAGCCTAGGTCTTCCTCCCAGAGGGGCCGCTCAGACGGATGCAGGTGCAATGCCACTTGGAAGGACCGTACAGCCTGCAACACACAGAGGGAACATTAAACGTGTGGGAACTATCATAAAATAGGATTAATAAATGCTTTAGAAGGATTTATCATTGTTAGTTAAGGTTAACAAATTTAATCTTATTGTAAATGTGTTTTTTTTATCAATAATACAGTAAACACTAATATTGTGAAATATTATTACAATTTGAAAAATTGTTTTGGATTTTAATATATTTCAAAATGTAATTTATTCCTCTGAGGCAAAACTGAATTTTCAGCAGCCTTTACAGTCTTTAGTGTCACATGATCCTTCGGAAATCATTCATGAAAATGGTTTACTACCCTAATAATACATTCATTAATGAATAGAAAGTTCAAAAGGACAGCATTTATTTGAGACATAAATCTTTTGCAACATTATAAATGCCTTTACTGTCACTTTTGATTAATTGAATGC
>NW_015784993.1:0-1538 GCF_001515625.1 Sinocyclocheilus rhinocerous | reverse complement strand
GTCTTTACTGTCACTTTTGATCAATTTAATGCGTCCTTGCTGAATGAAAGTATTCATTTCTTTTCAAAAATCTTTCTGACTCGAAACTTTTGAACGGTAGTGAACGGTGGAAGTTTTACCGTGTTGAAGCTACTTCAACCAGTCGCCTTCATTTTCTGCGAGCCTCGTCTGAAAGTGTTTGCACATGGTAGCACTGCAAAGAGCCACATAATCATGCAAAGAGTAGTTAATAGTCTGTTTCTTGTGTTCTTTGCCATACTGATGCGGTGGGCACAGCGGTTCCCTGTTCACACAGTCTATTAATAATCTACAGATGCTAGTTTCATGCTGCACTTCACCCTTAGTTTCCTTACGCAGAGAGAACTGGTTAGCGAAGGCTATTATGGGTAACTGTTAATGAGAGTCTACAAAACCAACTGTGTAGTAGAAGATAACATCAAGTTAGTTTTACTTCAATGTATTCTAGACCTAACAGAATCAAGAATATTCCCATGATGAAAAGTGTTTTTGTGGTACCTTTTTGTAAGATATGATCTTACATGTAAATAGTCTTTGATAATGAGATTCATTTTAGCTCTTTGTCCTTTGCGCAGTACATTTAGTGTTTAATTTCCTAATTTCCCTCTGAAGTTTAGATTTGTATCATCTCTCATATTTTTGATGAAACTATAGCTCAGTGAATATTTGAACATTATGTTGTAAATAACATGGCCACCGGGGAAATGCTTAATATTTAAGTTATTAATGTTCTGACATATTCATGTGTATTGTCTGTCTAAAACAAAGCTAAAGAACAAATTTAGAATTACTGTTTACTGTTAAATGTTTACTGTTGAAGTTTGAAGAGGCTGAAACTTACATTTACTTTCTAAATGTAAGTTTATTCAAGTAGAGAGTTATTACAGCATCTGTTAATTGCATTTACTAACTGGACTAATTTTTTTATCTAAATGCATATTAAATGTGCAAAAATGGGAAATAATTGCTTTGCAAAGCATGTCTTAATAAAGACAAAGTGTCTTTAATATTTACTCTTGTCAGACTCTTTGTGACTTTATCTGTCCATTTTTATATATGAAATATATGCCGATAAAAACAGTTCGCAAGTTTGTAATGTTTTTTTTTAAAGAAACTGATACGTTTATCACACCTTCATTAATCAAAAATATGTCAAAAATATTTTCAAATGAATGCTATACTCTTCTAATTCTGTTTCAACAATAGCTTTTGCATTTTGCTTTCTAAATGTAAGTTTATTCAAGTAGAGAGTTTCTTTTATAAACATAATTACTTTGAACAGTAATGTGTATTTATAATTAAATTACTGGGATCATAAAACAAATGTATGTATGTATGTATACATGCACACACATTGTATATACATACACAGTGGTTTACAAACGGGGTCAGTTTAGAATTTACCAAAACAGAAAGTGTTTTACACACGTTTTAGCTTTTAACATGTCTATGTGATGCCATTGACTGGATTGCATAAACAGAGAAAATGTATGTTACGAGAATCAATCTTGTGTGTGTGT
>NW_015784992.1:0-1537 GCF_001515625.1 Sinocyclocheilus rhinocerous | reverse complement strand
CCACATCCAAGGAAGGCAGCAGGCGCGCAAATTACCCATTTCCGAACGGAGATGTTACCGGACCTGCGATCTCTTTGGGTTAGGAGATCATGGGACAGGCATATGCAGTCAAAGGGCTAAGCCCAAACTAAATCGGGTTAGACTGTTAAACCCGACTCCACCATAGTGGAAATGGACGGACTACACGGTATCGGACTTGGAACCCTCGAAGGTGGGGCAACCTTCACAAACAAAAATCATGAGTGTACAAAATAAAGGAAATTCATCCCGGATGGCAGGCCGCCCGGTCAAACAAGCTGCCATAGAGGAGCCTCGGGGTCGGGTTCCCTCTATCAGAGTAAGGCCTCCCTGCGGTTCTAGGGCCGAGAATCGCGGTGCCGGCTGTGGCTCACCAGGTGTTCAGACATTACGCGAGGCATACGGACTACGAGACTGTTCGGTTGTCCTGACCCGTCTGCAAGAGGGGCAGTCAGGTGGGAGAAGGGCATCGGACTCTTCGAACGCACTACACGGGTGCCCCGGCAGTACGAGTTCTGTCCGAGAATCCACGCGCACGGGGCAACCCGGCGCTGCTCCTTCAAGGGATTCAGTCCAGAACAACCCCAAAGCGAACGAGGGACCGGGGGAGGTTCTTGGGGTGGTGGTTCTGCTGCCGCTCCGAGACTTCTCTTGCGTCCTGTGTGGCATGTCGGCGGGCGCAGTGGCGTGGCTGCAAAGACACTTTGCGGTCCGTCACAGCAACGCGCTCGTTAGATATAGCTGTAGAACGTGTAGAAAAACCTCTCCGCTGTGGCAGTCCATTCTATGTCACGTACCGAAATGCAAAGGCCCAAAAACTGCCGCACCGGCCGGTGCGGTCCAATGCGAAAGTTGTCCGGCGAGGTTCGCCACACGGAGAGCGTGTAGTATACACGAGATGCACGTCCACCCTGCGATTCGCAATCAGAAAAGGATAGCGGAGAGCAAGAAAAGGGGCAGCTCTGCGATGACGCAGGCGGAGGAGGAGACAGGAACTCAATCGGCCTCGGAGCTCGTCAAAGAGAACTCTCCCAGGAGAGGCACTGCTCCCAAACGCCCTAGACGCGAAAGAGAGACACCAAATGAAGGTCTCCTGGTAATACTCCAGGAAGAAGCGAGGAAAATGGTGAGAGAGGCGGAGGGCGAGGGCACGGAGCTGGTCCGGATCTTGGACGCATGGTTGGAAGGCTGCGACCAGGTACCCGCACTGGTTGAGGCGGCAACGCAAAGGATACTCCAGGGACTCGTCCCTGGAGGGAGAACAGGTCCGGCTCGAAGGAGTTCAGGGACACTCCAGAGGCCAAGGAACAGGTGGAGGCGCCGGCAAACAATTCTCGCCAAACGCCGGGCCTATCACAACTGCCAGTTCTTGCTAAGGAAAGACCCAGCCCGCCTCGCAAAAGAGATATTGGACGGTGATAGTAACGGGCGATGTCCAATACCCGTGGAGGAAATACACAAAGTATTCAAGGCCAAGTGGGAGAACCCTTCTCCCTTTGGCGGGCTGGGTCGATTCAGG
>NW_015784991.1:0-1535 GCF_001515625.1 Sinocyclocheilus rhinocerous | reverse complement strand
TATGTTTTTGAAAGAAGTCTCTTATGCTCATCAAGGCTGCATTTAACTGATCAAGAATACAGTAAAAGCAGTAATATTGTGAAATATTATTACAGTTTAAAATAATTTTTCCATTTGAATATATTTTTAAATTGTATTTATTCCTGTGAAGGCAACGCTGACTTTTCAGCAGCCAGTCTCCAGTTTCACATGATAGTTCAGAAATCATATCATTCTGATTTAATCCTCAAGATTTCCAATTATTATCAATGTTGAAAACAGTTGTGCTGCTTAAAATTTTTGTGGAAACCGTGATTCTTTTTTTCTCTTCAAGATTCTTTGATGAATAGAATGTTCAAAAGAACTGCGTTTATTTGAAATAGAAATAATTTTTTAACATTATAAATGTCTTTGCAGTCACTTTTGATACATGTAATGCGTCTTTGCTGAATAAAAGTATTTATTTAGTTCAAAAATAAAAAAAGTTTCATAAATAGAAAAGTTACATAAATCTTTCTCTAGTCTCCTGTTCTAGAAAATTCAGTATTCGCTGTAATCTCAGGACGCTTTTATAATTAGGTGTATTTTTGAGAGTTTGAAGGTGACAGAAAATCTTCATAGTGGGTCTCAGTACAGAGACATATCCGAGTGTCTGTATAGGCTGGTGGGGAGGACAGGTGTCAGACCAGGCTGGGCCCACATGTCAACGCTCCCCAAGGAGAGCGAGAGCTGGCTGAGGCCTCCCATCCCCTATTCAAGCCTCGGCTTCTCTCTTTGAATGGAAGAGGAAGAGTGGGGGTGAATGGCAGGTGATCCTGTCTGAGGACCATTAATAACCCTTCACAATGTTCTCTGGCTTCATCTGCACTGTTCTGATCAGAGATACTAAGTATATCTCACAACCAAATTAGTCATACAACAAAAACTCACAGTAATTAATTAATAGTGGGTTAGTAAAGGGCACACTGGAAGGCTTTCTTATGAATTTTACTAGATAATGGTTCACTACAGTTGTCAAGATAATTTCCTTTTCTAATAGTAATCAAACATTGATTCATATATGGTGTCACAAGTTGTTTAGGATGTTGCATTCATACTATAGGTAGAAGGTAAAAGCTGAATATATCCATCCTAGTATTATCTCAGCCGTCTTAAATGAAAGAAAAGAAGACATGATACAAAGTAAATTATTTCAGGATTTATTGTATGAAAAAATATATATATTTGGACTTTTTGGACAAAATGCACAATACGTAAACATATATACATTTATCTTTCATAAATACAAATTATTTACAATCCAATTAAATAGCAGGAATATCTCAAAATGTTGTACAATATTGCATTGTTAAATTAAGAAAGACTGTATAAAATATAAAAGTATCTATTTGGTTTAAATGGTTTAAAAAATTAAAGAAACAAACAAATGCCATGTACAAAAAAAGGAAAGGAAAAAATTCTACTCTTTCAAAGAATCTTTTTTGAAAAATACCCTAATGCAGAGGTTCACAAAACCAGGAAATCTTGACAATGATAAGGCTATCGGTTTGAACCAA
>NW_015784990.1:0-1539 GCF_001515625.1 Sinocyclocheilus rhinocerous | reverse complement strand
AGTGCATTTAGGTCCACTAAAACGCTGCTTGGTTCGGTTTTAGGCCCCGTGCCAGGTGAGGAGCCCTGGCAGCGCTGCAAGCTTGGACATTTAGGCTGTAAGAGCTCCAGGTAAGTAATAGGGCAGAAAAGGCTAGACGTTTATGCCAGCGACTCGTGAAAGGATGTCATTTTGCCTTATGCAAATTTCCACGGCGTTCGCTAGTATCAGCTGAGGCATATTAGTGTTATCGTTGGCACACATGCAGGAGGAGAGACGTATTGAAAATTTCAAAAAGGTCTTGCAAAACTCTTACGGGATTACCTTACAGACACTTTCCACGGTTGAGAGCCGCTGAATGGGAGCATTGTACAATGGGACTCAAGCCAGGAAAGTAAACGTTGTCAGGACCCAGTTCATTAGCACCTAGTTTTATGTTTGAAGCATGTCATTTAGACCTGGCTTACAGGGGAAACCCCGCTTGAGCATATACACGTATACGTTCACGACAGCCCAGACCCTACAGGGGATTTCCAGTGCAAATCGTTCCAGAGTGTACAAAACTCTCAACAAGCGTTTGGAGAGTTACTCCGTATCAGTAGGTGAAAGATCATGTTTAGTGAGTGTTAAGCTCTTCCTACGACATGACATTGTGCTTTTATGTCTTTTTCTTTCCTTTCCCCCAGTTTTCCCGTTGCAAACACACATAGTTTCCTCTCTCTCTCTTTTATACAACAGTAAACCAGAAGTGTCCCGAACAAGGGAGACCCCACTGTTGGCCACGACTGGAAAAAAAGAGTACTCTGTTTGGGATGACGGAGTGAATGAGAGATGGTCAGATTAAAGGGAAGCTTGTTTGCACCTGTTTTCCGACTTCTGAAGAGCAAATGTTTAGAGTTTCCACTTTGACTTTTCCATTCGCTTATTCATTTACATTTTGCGTTTCTAACTTTACTCAAAACTGGATTGGACAGACGTCACAGGCAACCTTGTATTTACGTGTCAATCCTATAATCTGCTTTTAAAATGAGCGTAATTATGTGTATGAGATCTCCCTCACTGGGTGTAAGTTTCCAAAACCAATAATTCTTGGACTTTAACTATTGTGTGGGCTGTGGGCAGGTAGATGCATCGGGTCTCCTGAATGCTTAGGAATAGCGACGTGGAGGCCAATACTTAATGTAAACTTAAATTGGAGGTTTTAAAGCTACTTAGAAATAGCAAATCTGAGACAGATTGTTTGAAATAAGAATTACGGAACAGGATGGGTAATGATGATTTGCATTAAGAGTGGCATGATAGGTCAAGACTTTTACCCATTAGATTTAGAAGACATGTATGAAAGTAAACTGTGCCAATGTTTTGCTAAGTTCAGGGTTGTCTAATTTATTATTATTGCTTTTTTTCTGTATTATTTGTTACATGTGTTGTCGTTGGACCTTTATTGTGAAGTGAATTCTTTGTCCTTATTGCTCCCTGTGTTTAGTACCCGTGTGCTTTGTGCCAGAGATTGTCTTACTATAGGAAGATGAGAGGGTCTGTATTACTTACTATTGGAGA
>NW_015784989.1:0-1531 GCF_001515625.1 Sinocyclocheilus rhinocerous | reverse complement strand
CACACACACACACACAAACACACTCTCTCTCTCTCTCTCTCTCTCTCTCTCTCAAGCATGTGAAGTAGGCCAGAGTTACTTTAATTTCTATGCATTCATCTTGTGATTTGGTCCTTGTCTTGTTAAGATTATTACATTTTCTGATATTTTCTTAATTATTTTGCACAGTGGCACCAAAACGTATTTGCACACTTTGAATGTCATTGCATTAGATATCAAGTGGCATTTATTTTAAGGAAAGAAAGCATAGATACTGTTAGTATTACTATTAACTGATGCTACTACTATTACTATCACTATTAATATGACGGTTAAATGTTAATATGTTCAAATCAAGAATTTTCCCAGTTCAAGACAAGTTCTTTTAACTGCATCTGTGATTTTCTGTTATTCACGACTAAAAATTATACACATTCATCAAGTTTGTAGAAATGCATTTGTGCAATAATGCTAACCCTATGGAAGCCCACTTCCACCATAGAATAAAAAAGGTAATTGTGACTTTTTAGTTTTTATCTCACAAATCGGACTTTTTCCCTAACAATTCTGACTTTTTATCTTATTATTGTGAGATATGAACTCAGAATTACGAGATATAAAGTAAACTTGCAATTACAAGAAAAAAAAAGTGTGAGATAAGAGGTGTTGCAATTACCTTTTTTATATTTTTTATTCTGTGGGAAAACAAATTGTGAGAAAATGAACTCAGAATTATGAAAAAAAGGATCAAAATATTGCAAGATATTACTTTTTTTTTTACTTGACTATTATGTACAGTGGCCCCAAAAAGTATTCGCACACTTTAGCCCCACTTAAAAATGTTTGAATGTCATTGCATTAGATATCAAAGTACATAGTTAGGATAGGATAGTTCACCTAGAAATTAAAGTTCTGTCATTATGTTATTCCAAACCTGCATGACTTTCTTCTGCAGAACACAAAGTATATTTTGAAGACTAAACAACTTTGGACCAAACTGATTCATTATTAACATGTTCAAAAAAATGCTGTTTTTGTGTTCCACAGAAGAAGAATATAAGGGTGAGATGACAGAATTTTCATTTTTGGGTGAACCATTTCTTTCATTTGAAGAGTCACACCTGTGGTTACTCTGTTTGGATACCTGGGTGAAATTGAGGTGAACCGATTTCATGCATCGGCTAAAAATCACCACTGCACCAGTTTAGTAAGTAAGCTCAGAAAAGTTTGTTTTTGCACACAATGCTTGATTTTGGTATTTTGTATTCTAATGGGATGACATTCAGAGATGCAGCCTAAGTTTCCCAATATTTTCAGGAGAAATTATTATAGGAGTCGTGTTATTTTATATGTGCCATTTCCTTACGATTTTCTGTCAAAACAGAACAAAAGGACTAAAGTTAAGTCTTCTAAACAAAACACCTTCTGACAGAAATTGCTTTTCTGGAGCAAATCGCTTAAAGGAACAGGGAGAGAAGCATTTGTCATGCTACCACCCCCATTCTCTGCTTTATGGCACGGTCTTAATATCAGTTGCAAAGCTGCACAATGT
>NW_015784988.1:0-1538 GCF_001515625.1 Sinocyclocheilus rhinocerous | reverse complement strand
TATTTATTTATTTAATCATATATAATCAGTACAAATACATACAAACTATAGTAATGGTAAGATATAAAATAAATATATAAATGAATAAAAAAATAATTTCCCTGCATGGCAGATGTTTATTGAAGAAATCACCTGTATAAGATAACAGAAATTGCTCTTAATGGAAACAATAGCAAAGGAAATTATACTATAAATTGGTTAGTTGGTAACACTTTGCAATAAGGTCCCATTAGTTAACTTTAAATGAATGCATTAATTAACATTAACTAATTATGAGCAATAGTATTTATTAATCTTTTGTTCACATGAATCAAATTAATTTGTTCATTGTTAGTTCATGTTAGCTCAGGTAATCATGTAAATAATATTACATGACTAATAATATTACATAATATTACAAACGTTAGTTTAATACATGCTTTAAAAGTATTTTTCATTTTGAGTTCACCTTAACTAATGTAGTTAATAAATGTTAAAAAAATAGAACCTTATTCTAAAATCAAATGGTACCTGTTGGTTTAGGAGGCATTTAGATTTGTACATTTTCAGTAATACAAAAATGTATCATATCATATCATATTATATTATATTATGATTGTGTGACAATAACATTCACATTCCTTAACTTGGCAATCAATTAAAAGCCGATGAGCCACTATTAACCTGGGAGTTTTTTTTCTGGTTGTAACATAGCTTATTCGCTCTATAGCGTCAATTTAATAAAAAAAAAATACATTTGGCCATCATTATAGACATACGCATTACATGCATCAGATCTACATTACTGTGTGTTTGTGTTAGACAATTTGCAAAGCTGATCCCTTATTAATGCAGATTTAGTGCTTCAGTTGCGAGCAACGGTAAGATTACACAACAAAGATACATTTCTATGTGCCTTCCCTTAGCTAAAGATGCATATTCAGTGTTTCTCAAAAATGCCTCCCGATCAAATTAGCGGGAACAATGAACCTGATACTTTAAACTGGTAAACAGCCCTTTAATTTTCAGCCCATGTTTTCCAAATGCATTGTTTTATGCTACTGACTGGAAATTGTATCATTCAGTTAATTGAGACATCTGGCTGAATCACACGCCACTGTGAGTTTGCACCGAGTGTGTGTGTGTCTGAATGAAGAGCTATGTGCGGCCTCCTGACACAGCGTTGAGATTCAGGGGAGGATGATATGAACACATGGCTGAAAGATGAATTATGAGATCCATGCAAGAATTACAAAAAGAGCCGATGCTCTCAAAACATCGAAATTTCTTCCCAAACTCCAATTGCATTTTTACAACCTCTGTCTAAAAACAAATCGCATTTACATGGGCACTGGACCACTTGACCATCTGCTCATAGTACCTAACATTACAATGACATCTGACAGACTTTTCCACTCAATTAATTCTATCCCATGCAAATTTACAAAAACAGTAACAATTCTTGGATTCTTTGTCCAGTGCATAAGAGATTAGCTTTGTGTAAGTTAAAGGGATCATATGATGCGATTAAAATTTTTCCTTTCTCTTCGGAGTGTTAC
>NW_015784987.1:0-1538 GCF_001515625.1 Sinocyclocheilus rhinocerous | reverse complement strand
AATAGTGAAAAGAGGAAGCAAAAGCTTTCAGCATACAGAGTTGTGCAGCATGTACAATGAGAACAGCAAAGGGCCTAAAATTGAGCCTTGTGGTACACCATACTTTTGTTAGGTCAGATATCTTTTAATTTACACTAATGAAAAAGGTAGTGATCTGCTAGGTAGTCTAGAAGAAAAAAAAAACCCTGGTTATATAAGATCATACAAAATTTTTACGTGCAATCTCACTACCGCAATGTTTTTTATTCATCATTAATGTTATATTATTTTAAATATATACTTGAAGTACACTTCAAGTGCATCCTTTTTTCACTGTATTTGTCTATGTAAGATAAAATGTTCATTAGTGGTTTTAACGGGAAGTAAAAGGTTTCAAACCTGGTCCAGTGGTCCAACAGACACCTTACACACATTACTTGAGATGAGTTCCCATGCAGAACCCTGAGGATAGCTGGGTGTCAAACCCTCTCTGTACCACAGATTACCTGCAAAAAAAAACACACACTGAGCTCAAACTTGATTGGAGAGAGATCTGCTTTCCATGTGCTACAATGTTCTCAATGGCATATTGATTACTGCTTACTTGTTCACTGCATACTGCCTACTACTATATCTCTCTTCACACTTCATAATGAGGAGAAACAGTCACTTAGAGCCTGTGATTCCCCATACAGCTTGATTAAAATAAATCAACCAAATAAAAAAAGAAGTGAGTGGGAACAGTTGTCTCACTGTTTTCATCCACAGCATAAACGGAGGTCCTGCCTACAGACACCTGCCTGAGCGTCTGCTTTGGGGGAGCTGGTATGTGATACCAGCACTCACCTGAGAAATCAAAGAAATCTTAATGAGTCATTTGACAAAATAAGTGTGCCTGTACTTTTTCGTTTTTCTACATGTAAATAATGACATAACAGCACAAACAATAAAGTTTTATGAAAACAAGAAAATAGTATTAAGTGTTTTAAAAGACTTGTTACTTGCATAATTTCTCCTTATTTTAACATTATATGTAATTTACCTTAAAAATCACTTTTTTAAAGTGCAAAAAGGTCTTGTACTTCATGCACTGAATCACATTTATCAACTGCTGTAAGTTGCTCAAATTGGAAAACCAGAACCAGCAGTAGTTTACATATTGTAGAATGTCCATCATCATTTTCTAGTTGAAAACGTCACGCTTTCCATCAGGATGATTCTGTGATCTCACCAGCTGGATTGTGGGCAGACACGGAGCCCCGGTAGAAGACGGCACCGTCCCTGGCGATGGCCCACACCTGGTGGCCTCCTCCTATGCAAATAGACTTGAAGGGCTGGTCTGTGCCCACATGGAGCCAGGAGTTACCCTGTGGTTTCAGAGAGTTAGAGGTTACAGGACGTCCCATCGACTATGTGCACTAACTCAATATAAGAACAGACGAGAGGAGGATATTCATTCTGAGGAAAATGATAAATAAAAACCCCAAGAAGTCAATACAAGGGATTTGTGTCTAATAGCTTCTGAAGTCAACGATATATGCTATATATTCACTTCATAT
>NW_015784986.1:0-1537 GCF_001515625.1 Sinocyclocheilus rhinocerous | reverse complement strand
GCCTTTAAGATGAAGTCTGTCAAAGAGTATTTTTGAGCCTGTAATGATTTCTTTTTCTGTTTGATCTGGTTTCTTTGTTTCTGTTCTAAGCTCTTCTGCAGGTCCCTGTGAAAGAAAAGAATAGTATTTTAATTTATGTGCAGCCTAATTTATTATTATTATTATTATTACTCAATTTGAACAAGTGAACCATTTAATGATATGGTGAAAACCAAACATTTCAGGCAGAAAGGATTTGTAGCTCATATTAAGATTGATAGGTTGTATTATTATTTTTTTCATTTCTTTTCATTTTGGTTTTAGACCATATAAGTGGAACAGTTGCCTTCTGCACTCAATTCAATAATAACTTGCAAATTTTTGTCATAGAGTCTAGAACAGTGGTCTTATACAAAACGCTTTCCATCTGACAAAAGCTGACAAGGGATGATGCATTTCAGATACATTATTTGTATCCTTATATTGGAAATAGTTAAATTGTTTTAGACATTATATCTGTAATAAACCCACAGCATCGCATGTATCTTGCAAGTCTGGTAGTCTGTAAGTATAACTGAACCTGCACAAAAATGTGATGACATATTATGGTTTTGTTTCTTATATTTCCACACATAGACTGCCACATGAGATGTCTGGGGAAAAGTCATTTGTGGAACCTAGGAAAGGTTTTCTTTAGAATTAATTTTTCCCTAAACCACAGCAGCAAAATAGTATGAATTAAAAGAAGCAGCCATATAATCTACCAATATAAGAAACAGGTTTTTTTTTTTTTTTTGATAATTACTATTATTATCAGTAGTTCTAGAGTACTGTTTTTTTTTTAAAGTCTATCAATTGAGAAAGATGCATTTTGAATCAAGACAACATAGTTATGGCATCTACCAGCAGGGGCTTATTGGACTACGTGGCTTCTCTGTACTTAGCAAATTAGCTGAATTATTAACTTTAAATTCTTTATAACTTTCTCTTGTCAACTTGACCATGGCAGCACAGAGTACCCTACTTCAATCCAAGTTATGTAACATAAAACGAAAGGATGCTGTTTTAATTTAAAACCATTGCATTGACCCAACATACAACTTACAACAAAACTCAGAACAAACACATTCAAAACATGCACACTTGCCGCTTACCGATTAACAAATTTTAGCGCAACAAAAAAATATGATTTAAGATTTTTTTATGCTTTAAGTTGCAGCAAAGTGAAAATAACAATTGACAGCGCTACTCTTCAGCACAATGGTAACCACAACATCCAATAACAGAAACTCCTCTAAATACTGAACATTAAAGATTAACCTAAACTATCCACATCTTTCCCTTTACTGAAAACACATAAAATAACATTTAATCCCTAAATTTACGCTTCTAATGCAGTCCCTGGGAATACAGATCCACTGCCCAGGGCTGTATTTCTCAAAATGACAAAGTTTGAAGTCACTGTTGTGGAAATAAGCACTTGCTTTAGTTGAGCTCCTGACCCTTGACTTTTTAACATTAACTTTCCTCTGATTGCAGTACTTGTGTGCTTCTAAAG
>NW_015784985.1:0-1537 GCF_001515625.1 Sinocyclocheilus rhinocerous | reverse complement strand
CTGGTTGTACACCTGCCCAAAGATGTCCACACCAGGCTGGTCCACAATTTCTACATCAGAGGGAACATAAAGTAGAGACGCATTGTAAAAGCATGCAACCCAGGCTTTAGAAAAAATGTGTGTGTTTATTTTTATGACTGACTCACCGAAATCCTTCATACTTTCTTGGTCCGTTTCGTCCAGGAAGAAATAGCCCTGTTTGACCGCCCTGTGCACCTCAAAGCACAGCCCTAAACAGGCATCTTCAACTAGGTCAGAGTAAACATCATGAGCCAAGGCCTACAACAAAGACAGAGAAATTAAATCATATGTGTTAAACTTATCATCATGCATCTTATTTGTCTATGACACAGGCTAGTTATTGGGCCTGGGATAAAAGAGGCCCACCCATAAAAAAAAATTGTCCCAGACCATGTGAATTTGAGTGATGAGCATGCATAACACAATTCTTTCGTAAACACAAAATTTTCAAGAACAATAAAGCAGATATACCGTATACTGTTCTGTATGTTTCAGAAATTAAACTCATTATCTGCAACCCTTTACCTCAAGCTTGGTGTTATCCAGGCCTGACAGAGACATATCCTCCATTTTCATTTGCAACAACTATTGTAGGGGAGCTCTCATTGTCGACAATGCTGAAAGAGGCGGAAAACACTGAAAAACACAAACAAAGCCACATTACATCATAGTCATGTGATAACATAGTATCATCATCCTACTACCTAAAGATAAAAGTATGCTTTTTTAATATATTAAAAAAAAAGAGATTCAACATATCAAAATAAATAGTAAACAACTGAAAACAATTTAAACAGCCATTTGTTCGTATTGTGAATTATGTTATCAACTCAATGTTTGTTCTTAAAACTCAAATGCATTTTCTAGGCTATAAGGTCCATTTTCTAACATGCTTGTGATGTTTACAAATTATTTATCATGTTCAGTAAGCGGATACATAACGGGAATACTGTGAACATGGGCGGGAAAAGCAATTATTCAGCAAAACAGCAGTCAAATAATATAAACCATTTCCAGTAAATATTTAAACCTAATAAAACGGTTGAATACACATATACACACACTGTCATTCATTGTAAACATAGTTGACAGGCACGACTGTGGCACTGCCCCGTCTTCTCTATGATATAACTTTCCATATGGGCGGGTTTGGGAAACATTGTTAAAAAAACCGCAGGAAAACGTGTCACAAAGTCACAAAAACGTGTGACGCCGCGCGCAGAAAAGCATATTTGTTCCGCTCTTGTTTAAATTGTATCTCTACTTACCAAGACTGAACGGCCCGGGTCTTGTCATTCACGGACCCGCTGCTCTCTTGTTCAACGACCACATACAACAAACATCCTCAAAACGAACGTACATATGAAAATAACGTAAATATTATGTTACAAAAATGATTAGATGCCTGGTTGAACAAGTCGTTGGAGTACAGATGATGATTGGAAATAAAACAACGCTGCCATTTTGGCTCCGGTTAGACATCACTAGCCTATTACCGATCTTAGGTGACACATCG
>NW_015784984.1:0-1537 GCF_001515625.1 Sinocyclocheilus rhinocerous | reverse complement strand
CAACATGAGAATTTGATACCGGCATATCCCTAATATATATATAAAAAACCTTTATTGATTTATTTGGTTCTTTTTGCCTGGGGAAAGACAAGCACTCTAGTGCTGTCAGGAGCCTCCCTCCTCTCGTTTATTTCTACCCTTGTGTTTGATGCTCGTAACAAGGAGTAAAAACCACAATCAATGGGCATCATTACTGAGGTAGAGAAATAGTTCAAACAAAAATTCAATTCTGTCATATAGTTTACTAACCCTCCAGTTGTTCCAAACCCACACAATATTCTCTCGTCCGTGGAAGACATTTGCATGTTGCATGCATTTACAGTACCTTTGCATGTTAGACTGCAATTTAAGTTGTTATTCCCTGAAATTCTTTTCATTTGCTGTACCTCTCAAATCTAATTTGTACGTTTACGCATTTAAACATAGCGTATCAAGATATAAAACATCATTTCTTCAATTGATGTCTCTTATGCTTTTGACAACTCGGGTCGTGCACTTTTCCGTTGCAGCTCGATCTGACCTTGCCTCATTTCAAACGCATTACGTTCCATATCAGCATATATAATGTTTTCATTACCAATTTTTATTGCTTTGATCATTGAAGTCACATCAAATTTGTGAGCTACAGATGATTTTCAGCAAATACCTTAAATTGTGATGTTTTCATTGCACATATTTATAACATGGCTTAGAATGAGTGGGAATAGCCTACAGTACATGAGACTACTTTTTTGTCAATTTTGGAGCTTGACGATGTGAATTGCTGTACACATCTGTTTGGATGGTAAAGCTCAGCGCAGACATTCTGCAAAGTATCTCTGTAATTCACAGATGGCGAGTAAATGATGAAAATCCCTATCCTATTAAAGCCTTTTAAAAGGCGGTGGGACATTAAGCATTTTAATGACATGATTCACATGAATGGAAATTCACAAAATTCATGAGCTTGCAAAAACTCTCTGGTTCCGATCTGTAAATCATGCTGTAAAGCTGGCTGGGTGGAATTGGATATGCAAAGCAATGCAGCTCTGTGAACCCCCTCCTCTCCTGCGACACACCAGCGACACTACGGCAATTTATTACCCACGCTGGCATCTCCAAGAATATTTCCCACGTAGAAAAACAGGTCATGAAATGCATCTACACAACATGTATGTGTGATAGGTGGAGCAGAAATGCGAATGGTTACCTTTCTCTAAATCGGTTATTCTCTGGTGCAGTGAGGTGAGAGAGGAGTCGACGCGCCCGCGCTGCTCGCTTTCGTTGCGCAGCCCGGGCTTTCCTTCCTCCAAACCGTTCACACGGGACAGGACCTGCTTCTCCAGGTCGTCGATTTTGTTCTGCAGAAGATCCTTCAAGCTGTTCGCCTGGACGGAGTTGTTATTCCGGCTGAATTGCTAAAGAGAAATGAGAACATCTATTTGAGAGAGAAACGCTTCGGTCACTGTTAAAGAACCTTAAACAAGTACACTGCTGCTATGAGTAAAATGTATTTCATATCCAGATAATTTAAATTACATATAATTATTTAAGTCAA
>NW_015784983.1:0-1519 GCF_001515625.1 Sinocyclocheilus rhinocerous | reverse complement strand
AGAGAGTGTGTGTGTGTGTGTGTCTGTGTGTGTGTGTGTGTGTGTATGTCTGTGTGTCTTTGTGTTCAGGGTTGGTCATGCTTGTGAAGGCCTTTTTTTTTAAACACTCTCACAAACATATTAATAATATCATAAATGTTTATGTGAGAGTCAGGAATAGAGTTTAGCAATTATCATTATTACCATTGCAATTATAAGATGTCTTCATGCAAGATATTTTGTATGTGTGTGTCTCATTTTCATTTTCTTTTATTTACTGAGTGGTTGAATCTATCTACAATTTATATAACACAAATTAATTTCTATTTGTAATGAGTTTTAATGTCATATTCATTATTACTACATTAATTTCCCACCATAATTTAGTAAGATAGTAATTGTTGCCACTGTAAAAGTTTTACATCTGAATCAATTAACAGTGCTTTAGAAAAATGTGTTTAGAATGATTTAGTTATTTTTTTGGTTGTGTAATAAATTGAGTGCTAAACAGACTATTTTTGCATTGGCCTCAGACCCTGTGTGATGTTACATAGACTTTATTACATTGTTTACATAGGCTTTATTTATTTATTTATTTTAAATCACACCAGCACATTACATTCACAGCCCTAAAAATGAAGAAAGAAAAAAAAAACATAAAATCTTTTTTTTGTTGTTGGTGATCTGCAGTTGAGCTGCAGTTCGCTATGTGCAGAGCTGGTCAAATTATAATAATTCATAGATTAATAATTAAGCTCTAATAAGTGTGTCAGTGGCAGTGATGGGTCTGTAATGATTTAGCTGAAATTTATAGAACATACACACATTTCTCATTGCAAATATCACAGCAATCCCCTGAAGTTCCCCTGATGTGATTTCTGCTAATAACCTAAATAACCTTGTCATGGATCAGTAAGAAAAGCTTTTTTTAGCATGAGATCTGTGATTTGGTCTGTTCTTTGAGTGCAACAGTCATTTGTAATAATTCTACAAATAATCACTACAGCCTTCCGTTGGGTTTGTGTTTGTCATGAGTGTTTAAAAAAAAAATGGTTGGGGTTTTCTCTCTCTGCACCGTCACACATCACGGATTGTTCCACTTTTGTGATTATGTTCCTGTCAGTAACAACAAAGATATTAAAAAGACGAAGTGAAATATTTTGTTTTCGTCAAGGCAAGTGAAAATGTGAAAGTGATCATTCTGTGGCTTCCAGTGATTATGATTTTTTTACCCTCCCAAACTGATTTAAAGGGATAGTGCACACAAAATTGAACATTCTGTCATCATCTACTCAACCTGTTGCTGGTTATTTTTAATCTAGGTTCTTCAGGTCAGAGTAGGAAACAGCAAATGTTGTTTTGGCGCATGTGTTTGTGGTCCTTATGTAATGATCAATACCTCCACTAGAGGGTGATACAGGCGTTTTATTTATTTCAGGTCATTGCAAAATGTCAGGGAGAATTTAAAATGATCTATACTTGCTTATCTATTTGTTCAAGACAGACACAGAAGTGTGTGTGTGTGTGTGTGTGTGTGTGT
>NW_015784982.1:0-1537 GCF_001515625.1 Sinocyclocheilus rhinocerous | reverse complement strand
ATGCCACTTAGGGGCAGGTTTGTCTGAAAAAATTGATAATAGATGTTCACGAATAAGCTCATCCAAATACTGCAGAATTCCATAATCTGCTATACAGAAAACACTAGAAAAATTAGTGGAAATGTCAGTAGACTTTCTGCCTGTTCAAAAATAATGAGCACTGATTTTTTCATAGACAACAAAGTGGAATAAGTAGTTTGCTACTAAGCAACTTTTGAGTATATTTTAAAGATTTATTTCCACTAACTTGGCAAATCAAGCAATTATTCCTTCTACTCCTTGGTGGTCTGGTATAATATGTACCCCTTAACTCCCAGAATTTGTGTAAAGCAAGACAATCAAACTAGAGTTGGTCATCAAGATTGCCATTTTTGTTTGCAATATGCATCAGACAGTCAATGAACCGGAATGTGGGCATGCCATCTGTTGGGATGATTACTACTCATGTGAGCGTCATTAATCCTTGTTATATTGGATTGTATTTGGTTGCAGAATAAATTAATTATGGGGGACATAATAATTAAGGTCTTGTAAAAATAGTGACCAAAAATGTTTGCTTGATGCTGCTTCCAGGCCAATAGGTGTCAGAGTAAAGTCCAAGGCCACTGTTGTATCCGTCAGCGAAATATACACAAAAAGTTACTTAGTGCACTTTCAAGCAATAAAAGTTGTCATAAAACACTGAAGTTGCTCTACTCACTAGCACTGACTCATTTGTTTATTGTTGGATTTGAAATAATCCACCATAGCAGCCAGGTTAACTTGAGCAGAGCTGACCTGTTGCTAAGTAAGTGTAAAAGATGATGCATTGCACAGCAGGCCATCTGTAGCACTACAAATGAGGTCGGCTCCCAACGGCAATGTGTACCTGCACAGCTCTGTGTGGGTGGTGAGAAAGTCGCACACCCCAATCGTTCCATTTCTAACAACCGGAGACAGAAGAACCTGCTACGTCCAAGCCATGTAGTTTGTCTAGATGGGTTCCCTGCACTGCGGAGATCCACAGCTGGGGTTCCACAATCTTCCCTTTGCTTTTCCCAGTGGGCTCTCCTTTGCGTCAGAGATGGTGGCATGCTGGTCCAGCTCTATAAGGACAGTGACAACTACAGAGGTCGCTCTCAACAGGGGCCTTACACTGAGTCATTGCTAAAGTATAACCTTTGACCAACGACTGGAGTTTCACCCAAACAATAGAAAGGTTACTGCTCAAAGTAATTCCCTCCACTGAGACCTGACCATAACAAATCATGACAGTTTCCTCAAGGAAATAACTCTTCTTTATGAGGCCTGTCTGAACGTAAGACACCGACCCTTAGACTACTAATTGTGCTCATGACGGATGTCAAGAGACGCAAGACTTGCAACCTATGGTAGTCCAAGTAATATGTGTTTAG
Organism: Sinocyclocheilus rhinocerous; assembly: GCF_001515625.1. Lineage (NCBI taxonomy): Eukaryota > Metazoa > Chordata > Actinopteri > Cypriniformes > Cyprinidae > Sinocyclocheilus > Sinocyclocheilus rhinocerous. The sequence goes on along the minus strand of NW_015784982.1, from coordinate 143 downwards.
GGAGTGATTAATTTCTCTATGACTGATATATAATAAATCTGATATTGTGTACTATATAATTGTTGGCTCTTTGATGAACAAAGTAGAATGAGTTTTGGTGATAACTAAGCAAATATTTAATTACTATAATACTGATTTCTCGC
>NW_015784981.1:0-1463 GCF_001515625.1 Sinocyclocheilus rhinocerous | reverse complement strand
TTCCACAGGTTAATGTTGGAAGTGTCAGGGGCGGGAGCAGGGAGATATGTACGTCTGCCGTTACGAAACGCACCACTGGCCAGATCACCATTAGGCACTGAGGGAGAAACACAAGGTTACTCATGGGTTACTAGGGTTGGACGATTATAGTTAACTGAAACTAAAAACTAAACCATGAAAAACATTTTTGATACTTGAAATAAAATAAACATTAACTGAAATAAAATCTTGGAGGTTACCTATTTTGTGTGCGTTCATGTTAAAATGTAAGACTATTTACTTCTTTGTGATATTTAATATAGTTATCTGCTATATTACTGCTTTATTCACAGTAAATTACCGAGTTGTTTGTCTCCTCAGAGTTCTCCGAATTTACACTGACCTAGTCACCATAAATATAAAAGATTGTGCATATAAAGTTATTTATTTGCTTTATTCCTTAAGTATCATTGCTTTGGTGCAACGTAATCCAATTAATAAGTGTTTATATTGATATTTATCATATTCTCATAATCCTGTTCATATATATGATGACGACTCAGCACTATATAATAGACAAGGAGAATTCGCAAATCCCTGCTATACATGCTAAATGCACCATCAAAGGGCAATTTAATTTAATTTAATTCATATTGCAGTCCACTAAGAATTGTATTAGATGTATAATACCATGTATGTGATATTATAGTAATATGTTATTTATTTTTGATTATTTTATTATCATTATTTGTTTATTTCAGACCACACACACAAACAGTAAAGTCAGATCAATGTCCTGATCAGCACATATAGTTCAAACGTCCCTACAATTATGCTCAAGTAACAATGTCTACAATAGAATGAGAGTGATACTTTCGTTAATACAAAACCAAGTCACGACTTTCCAAAATGTAAAATTGAAAAAAAAAACTTGCATTTCATATAAAGAAATGATGGCATTATTTTCATGACACCCGTAATTCGACAGTATCTTACGTAAATTAAATAAAATGTAACTACTGTAATGTGAATATATGTGAATGTGAATATATGTGAAATGTGATAAATTTTACTGAAAATAACATCAAAATACAAAATGCAAACAAAACCAAACAAAACAGAAAGGCAAAACAATCTATTAATTAAATATTTAAATTATTTTTATATATTTAATATTTTGATATTCACATTACAATAGTCATAGTTTTACTTGATTTACATTAAATACTGTAGATAATATATACTGTATGCGCTTGTGAGAGGATTTGTCTTTCAGTTCATGTGTGTGTGTGTGTGTTTGGATCTATTGGAGGGAGAGAGCATGTGCATGTTTTTGTGTGTGTGTGTGTGTGTGTGTGTGTTTGGATCTATTGGAGGGAGAGAACATGTGCATGTTTTTTGTGTGTGTGTGTTTGGACTTATTGGAGGGAGAGAGTATGTGCATGTTTGTGTGTGTGTGTGTGTGTGTGTGTGTGTGTGTGTGT
>NW_015784980.1:0-1524 GCF_001515625.1 Sinocyclocheilus rhinocerous | reverse complement strand
AGAGTAGGTGGGACAAACCTCTTAACAGCTGTAATGTTGAGGATGGGGGACAAAAAAATTTAAAAATTGGCAAACTTTTGGCATGCAGCTCTCGATGGGCACAAAATTCATCTGAGATACTGAGGAAGGGAAGGGAAGGGAGAGAGAAAGACAAGGGAGGAGAGAGGAAAAGAGGACAATGTAATGAGCCATTAGAGACAGGGAGGATAAGTTTCTAGGGCATATTAAAGATCACGCGAGCCCACTTGTTATCACTTTCGATGATCCATATATGAGTCCTCTTAATTATTCTGCACTGCCTACGGTGATGTGGCTGGCGCAGAGTGCAGAATGCATTATGACACAGAGCAGGGTGATTTGAGGCGGGTCACCTCATCTAACATCTATTTTGTTTAACACAGGACCCTGATGAGGGGATTCACAAACAATCTCATCGTTTAATCCGACTATGACAGGGAAGTCATATGCGTCATCTGCTGGGTGCCTGGTTTAGTATGGGGGGAAAACAACAACCATAGTTACATGGTAATTTTTATGAGTCTATCTATCTATCTATCTATCTATCTATCGCATTCCACTGTCATTTTCAGACACTTTTTTTTACTATTTACATATTTAAAAATATGCAGTCTCTTATCTCGTTGCTGTAATATAAAATGAATGTGTATATTCATTTTATATTACATAAAAAAACGTTATATAAAAATTTATTATATATATTTTAATTTGTTTTCCCTTATTCAGTTGGTAAACAAAAATCATGTCTGGATTTTTTATTTTTTGCTTTAACTGTAAAAGCAACAAACAATCTAAAAACTTTAAGACAAACTTTTTAACAAGACTTTTTTTTTTCCTTTCAAAAAAATAGCAAAATCGAATTTCTCTACACATCACCTATATAGAAATCAATTTGCTTGGCAACCGCAGGTGGACAATGCATCCTCGCAGTCAACAAACCAAAAACCACATGACAAATATGCATCTCTTTTCATGCAGGTGAATATGTATTTAAAAATGAGAGCCAGTAAGCCACATGTTAATATTTTATTTAAACCGATAAATCGTTCACAGATTTCATATGACCTACAGGACTAGCGGCTCAGATTTCCTCATCCATTTTATGCTGTGAAGCACATCCTTCCCTTTCTTGATGTCCACTTCGATCTTATTCTCTGAGCTACTGAAGCATACCTTCATGTCTAAACCTCATAGGTGCTCATAAACATCAGTTCTGCTAAACTAGACCTTCCAGAACAGATCCATGTCTACTTTTAATTTGATTACATATCAAATTTTATAAACCACCCTCCATCTTCTATCCCAAAATCCTTTTTCCTGTCACCACATTTCTTTCTCTGTCATTCATGTCTCAGCTTGTGATAAAGATCCCGTGCAGCGCTCGATGAGATCTGCTCTCTAGGGATTTCAGCGCCCACCTGCACAGGATCAGTGATTCTACCATAAACAGCCTGCCAATATGACAGGTCTCATAAATAAACATTGAGTGCAGCAGGGAGTGAGTAT
>NW_015784979.1:0-1536 GCF_001515625.1 Sinocyclocheilus rhinocerous | reverse complement strand
TACATTTAGTCTGGCCATATGACTAAATTATCATGGACTGAAGGATAAATGAGTGTGACAGTAATGACTCTGTCAGATAATATCTGTGGGATGACTGATCTCTGCCCCATAACAATTACTTCTCTGTCTGCTGTCTACCATCTTTTGGGTTCCAATAAATGACTTGTGTTTTAAGTAAAAGTCATTTCAATGTGTTGACCTGACAAAATATGTTGATCTGACAAAATGAACTAGGTTTCTTTGAAACACCCCTCTCTGTTTATATCATTTGAGTCTTACATTACACCCCAGCCCACCCCAGTGTCAATAAATCCCCATACTTCTTTCCATTAATCAGTGGAAGTAATGAATAAACCTTGACATCTCATAATGACAGAGTCCGTCCCAGCTATGCTAAAACTGACCTTTACCCCATATGTCTTCTGCAAAACAGTTATAATGTCTGCTATGAATGTGTTTGCCATCGCACTTCAGCTTCAGATCTTACATTTTAATTTATGGAATTAATGCCAAGGTTCAAGGACCGAACATATTAGTGTGACTCTATATCTGTGCTCTACTTTTTGCTATATACAGTATATTACAGTATACAGGCCATTCCTCCCAGTTGTAGAATATAATTGCAAAACAAGCCCTCAGGATGACAGCAGTTAGAAGTTAGCAGTTAGCAATGACTAGTTCAAGTGAACCTTAAAAGCACAGTTCAGGAGAGCTAATCTTAACCATCTCACATATAACCAAGTTTTAACTATTGCTGCCAAGCCCATTAAAAGGCCTTACAGGCACCCACCTGCATGCATATCATGTTACACCCATATCTGTCCACACCTTTGACTGCAAAACACAGTCTTTCTGTCTAGGGTTATTTTCAATGCCCCTCAGTAAAACGTGAGGTACACCAGAGCATGATTCTCAAAATCAAATGCTCGTGAGCTGAGACTGAGGCAAAACCATGCTCAGATTACATCACATAGGAAGGTCTATATTACAGAAGATTAAACTGAACAATCCCTAGGTCTTGATCAGAACTCTGATAAATTACATCTCGGCTTCCGATCTGGTGTTTGGACAAAAGAGGGAAATAATACCTGAAGAAATCTAGCTGTTAGTATTTCCATTTATGCACCATCTGTGCATTACAACGAAGACTAGTTATAACCAAAATTAGCCCTAAATTGCACCATTAAATTTAGTTGAAAAGTAACCCTATATACAAACAGGCCTTTAAAAATATGTATTGTAATTGAAATCTACAGATGCAAATAGATAAAGTGTTATAAAATAAACACTTAAATGTGTATTTAGGATGTTTTCTTCAAACTAGTTTGAAATAAGACTGTTATGGAAGCAAAATAGCCTAAAACCAGTGCATGAGAAAAACAATGCATGCCTTGAATTTACTATTTTTGTTTACAATATAATTTTTATAATTAACTATAATACATTTAGATGATTATTTATGAATTCTATTTAAAGGGATAGTTCACCCAAAATGACATTTCTGTCATCATTTACTCACCCTCACATTGTTCCAAA
>NW_015784978.1:0-1537 GCF_001515625.1 Sinocyclocheilus rhinocerous | reverse complement strand
TGTTTATTATTTATTCTATCCAGCACTAGTCAGACTACACATTAATCAGCACTAATAAGAACGATTAATGCAGACATTTAATATGCATTCATCTGTAAATAAGCAAACTTTTATTACCAAAACTTATTGTACACTATGAAAGCATTAAACTTCAGTATACTAAAATACCAATTTACTGATAATTAAGTGTGGAAACAAGTGAAATATACATGTAGTATTTTAATAATGAGACAAAACTAAATTTGTGTAATTATATATCTACAATGTACAGAGGTCACATGGGGCAAAATGCGCTAATGTTTAAAGATGGACGCTATGCAAACATGCTAGTTTTATGTAATTTGAAACTGCTACATCAGTGGGGAAAATGCAGTAATTTACATTATTTTACCTAATGTAAGTTACCCCATATAGACATGACACACAAATGCAGACATGCCCACATGTCTTCTCGCCCTTTTACAGCAGATTTACTTTACAAATAACTGGCAGTCATTACCTAAAAATGATTTTCATTTACACTAATAAATACTCAAATTCAGCATTCGTAACTTACTTTTTACACCATTGTTTGTGCTCCGGTGATATCTCGGTTCTTTGCCGTTCTGACCGGATCATTGAATCAGTGAATTGTTGACTCAAAGACAGCTTCAGTCGGATCAGTCCGATTCACAAATTAATCATTTAGTGTGATTTGTGAACCAGTTCACCAGGTTCATTGGAAAGAATCAGCTTGTTCACAAATCAGACATCGAAGTAAAGTAGAAAGTATGATATTATGCTTTAGAATGTTTTGAAGCAAAAGTATCTCACCATATTTACAGCTGACTGCACATTATCCTGCTATTACATGGCTGCTAACCAAATAATAAATAAATGGATGTGAGGTTAGACATTGATATGAGTTGATGAAGTTAATAATGTGAGAATAGGCGATATAACAGTTAAATATTAAATATTTATAAAATGGTTTCATTTCAATGTTCATGACTGTTTGTGGAAAAAAAATTATATCAAAATGTATCAAATTTGTAATCTAAATATAGAGATATTGTGATTATCTTATTAATTGTCATAAGGACTATTATTTTAAGTAGGTTTTCAATCACATTTTCATAAAAAACTGTATATTGTGATATATATCTTTACCAACTAAAATGTCAATAATGTGGTGATATGTATTTTGGCTTTATATCGCTCACTCCTGTGAGAGAAGAAAGAGAGTGTGGTGTAATACAAAAACATGAAACTAGCTCAGCTAATATTGTCTCAAAAAAAGTTGCTGAGGATTGTGTTTAATGCCTCAGCATATACAAGTCGCTCCATATGAAATCTATAAATAAAACATTTTGCACAAGATTTGTTATCTGTTAGATAATTGAAATCATTTTATTTCCCCTCTTCACTAATTCTCCATGAAACATGATTATTTTTGAGGTTTATTTGCTCATTCAGTATCACAATGTCGTGTTTCTTCCATAGCAACCAGCTTAGTAACAGCTATGACCAGTCTATGGGTAAAAAGCTTGTTGCTAAG
>NW_015784977.1:0-1536 GCF_001515625.1 Sinocyclocheilus rhinocerous | reverse complement strand
CATCAATGGGAAGCTTATTTATTCAGCTTTCAGATTATGTATAAACTTTGTAAAAAAAAATTACCCTTATGGCTGGTTTTGTGGTCCAGAGTCACATATTAGCTTAGCAACATGATAACGTGTTGCATCAAACTCAATTTGAGTGACCCATTTGGAGCGCTATTTGTGTGATTTTTAGAGTTGTGTTCCAAATTAGTCCCTTATGAGGGTTAGGATGCTCCCTCAGTAGATGTGTGTAGAGGCGAACAAGGTACATTTTGATATAAATAAATTAATTTTTCATTCTGTAGCAAAACGTTTCTACAAAAAGTTTGGTGTTTGGTATAATAAAAAATTGAGTACTGTACCCAATATTTTTGTGTGTTATGTATTTTTATGTTTATTTCAACAAGTTCAGTCTCCCTTGTGAAGTGCTATTTGTGCAGTGTGTAGAATTGCTGGCAGTGTTGGTCACACCAAATAAGTCACTTATCAGGTTTCATGACAATTAAGATGCCCCCTTAGAAGGCAGCTGCCTATGTAGTAGGCAGTGAGGCATCTCAGGTTCTGGAATAGAGGTGAAAGTTAAGAGAAATTTTGATATACACTAACTTATGTTTCACTTAGTAGAAAAAGTAGTTTCTACAAAAAGAGTTTAGTGCAAAAATAGAGTACTGTACCCAGTATTTGTGAGTGTTTGTATTCTTATAGTATTGCACTGTTAGCTTAGCAACATACTAACTTCAAAATCCAGTTGAGTCTCCCTTGCCTTCCTGTTGAGTTACTGGTGATGTTGGCTGTTATAAATTAGATGCTTTAAATGGGTTCCAAGATTACTAAGATGCTCCCAAACAGGCCTCAGATTTCATACAACTTTAATGTGAGAATTTTTTATTTTTATTTTTTTAAAGAAGATGAGAATGCTTTTATTTTAGAACTTACCCAGAATGATATAAGACACAGAATTGGGCAGAATGAAAAGATCAAACATGCATTATTTATCACATGTTATATAACTGCACCCGGATGGGATATAGGTGTGTCTCTTATATTTGCAAGAATGAGGAATACCATACTTTCTTATGTGTGAAAGAAAAACAAACTTGGCAAACGCTCTCAGCAGATCATCATAAATCTCAAACATGCACTTGATTAGCCTCTTTATTATGTTTGTGTTTTCGTCGCATTGGTGAAGAATGTGAAATGTGGGGAGGTTGGAAAACAGTCCAATTCCTCCCAGTTTCAGGCCGGCTTTTGTTCTCTTCTCAGCAGGTTTCTCGAGATCCAAAGGCATAAAATGCAACGTTTTCTTTTCGGCCTTTTATAACGTACACCCTGTCATGGCGTGCGTATGACGTGAGCTGGCGTGTGCGCCGCGCCAAACGTCTTATTAAAGTCACCTATTTACCGGCACATTCCGCCTGCGCCACTTCATGCAAAAGGGCAAGCCTGTTGTTTACTCTGCGCCTGAGATGTTGCACAGGGGTTTGATCTGGGGAGTTGATAGGAGCAGCAATTTAAAGAGAGGACACTGCAGCTCCCAACAAAAACAATTAA
>NW_015784976.1:0-1529 GCF_001515625.1 Sinocyclocheilus rhinocerous | reverse complement strand
CCCTGTGCAGAGATGCAACACAATAGAAGTTTCTGTAAAGAGAACACACAATTGGAAGATTTATCGTTTCATTCATCTGGGTTTGTTCTATTTAAAATGAAAGAGTGAACAAGAAAATCCTTGAGGGGAAATTGTGTGATATTACTTGAGAATGTGTTTATAAAAACATTATTCCAGCACACAAAAGTACCCTTTAACATAAAGAGCTGGATTCCTAGTTGTATTGTCCTCTGTAGCATAACATCAACATTTTATATTTTGATTAGAGGGCTCTGAAAAGGCATAGGGATGTTTATTTGCTCACCACAATGAAGAGTGCCCTGGGTCAGTACATAAAATACATAGACTCTGGCAGAATGTAGCAAACAAATTATAATTTGCTGTTATTGTAGGCAGTAGGCACATTATGCTGTCAAAAGGCAGGTGGATTTTTTTTCTTCTATGCAGAACAATGAGCCCAGCTCACCCACTGGCACATAAACAGACATGCACATATGTATTCACATGCATATTAGGCATATTTTCTGCACTCACTTTATACATTGATTGTTTGGAATCTGGGCGAAAGTGGAACATTCGAGCACAGGGAAGAGCCGCAGCGTTACGCAACGTCTGTGTGAGGGACAGGAAGGAAGAGCTAATGTGATGATGGTGAATGTGGGTCAGTGCCATGCTCAATGAACCAGCACAGTGAGCCTGAGATACAGAATCATCCCTCTGCTCGTACCCGTGCTCACACACACGTGCAGACAGAAGCACATGCCTGCACACTGTTTCAAACACACATGTAAGCAAAGCTGTTATAATGACGTGTGCGTAGAAGACAGATGGAGCGAAGCAGGAGAGTACAACAAATAGTTCACCCAAATATGAAAATTCTGTTATTATTTACTTTTAAATCTGTATCATTGTATTTCTTTTGAATAATACAAAAGGGGAGTTTTTGAAAAATATCCTCGTTCTTTTTTTCAGTATAATAAAAGTAAATGAGAACTGGGACTGTCAAGCTCCAACATGACAGAAAAGCACCGTAAGTGTCATAAATATGGTAAATGACTCCTTCTAATCTGCATTCTTTATTTTTTTTCCATAACTCAAAAGGGTAGATTTTAAAGTATTCCCTGGTCACTCTTTGTAATATTATAAAAGGGAATGAGGGACTTTCAAGCTACAAAATTACCAAAGAAAGTCTGTCTATGTAATTCATTCAGTTTGAAGTCGTCTGTCATATGATGTATGTCAGAGCAGACTTAAAGTTTTCAGATCGTTTTGAATCAGTTGATCCAGTTCATAAAACCAGTCTGAATGGTTTGTTCACTAATCAGACTAAATAATGAAAATAATGACATAAATTGCAGTCTGTTCCTCACACAAAGCTGTTGTACGGCTTTAGAAATCTTTGAATATAGGGCACAAATTGTGTGGACCACTTTCTTGATATTTTTAAAACTCTTATAGCACTTTTGAGCCTCTTTTGAAGATTGAAATCTTAAAGGGATAGTTCACCCAAAAATGAAAATTTGATGTTT
>NW_015784975.1:0-1526 GCF_001515625.1 Sinocyclocheilus rhinocerous | reverse complement strand
CATTTGGAAAAGCTGTGCTTCCTGCATAAACCTGCCCCTGTTGGACTGGCAGTAGCTTGTTGCCCTACACAGTTACCTTGTTTAATTTTGAATGGAAAGTGTGTTCAAACTTTTGATTGGTAGCTTTTTTACTCCCTAATATCGGTATCGGCATCGCCCCCAAAAAACCCATATCGGTCGGGCTCTAGTTAGAACAGTTTTGCAGTGGAATTGAAAACGTTCTTACAGTGTTCTTTAAGTAATAAATGGAAAGCACAGTTACATTTTCCACCCCCAACCCCCCATTTTTTTACTGATCCGAAAAATGATCCGATCTGAGACTCAAAAACTCAAAACCGTGAGTTCTGTGACCTGTTGAAGCCCTACTTGTGATGAACATGATCTGATGTCTGTGATGTGCTGCTAACAGTGACAGTAGATACAGAGCCTAAGGGGTCAGAGGTCAGACAGGACGACCTTCAGTGCCTGACATTCAACAGAGAGAGAGAGAGTGTCACCTTTTTCTCCATCTCTCTCTCTCTCTCTCTCTCTGTGGCCTGGTTTAGATAGTGACTGTATCATGTGCGCTCCCCTTTAAACAGCACAGAACTAGGACACATATTTAGGGCTCCTCCTGACACCCCTCTCTCTCTCTCTCTCTCTCTCTCTCTCTCTGTCGTTCTCTCTGTTCTAATGCCTCGACTTCTCGTTTCAGACGACATTCTCTCTCCCTCTCTCCCTCTCTCTCTCTCTCTCTCTGTCACGCTGCTCCTCTTTGCGACTCTCCTTCTGTTCGTCCTTCCTCTGTCCTGCTCGTCGTTCCTGCTGTCTGCTGATCATCACAGAGAGAAGGAGAGAGAGAGATGGCTGAATGAGAGTATGAGTTGTGCTCAGTCAATTACACAGAGCTCTGTGCCAAAGATGCCTGCTGTCAGGATGCCACAATCTGTTACACACACACTACACACGCTACACACACACACACACACTGTTGCTGTGTGAGCTTTACTAAACATTATTTTAGTCAGGACCACTTTTGAAGACAATACATTTATTGGAAATTCTTTAATTTGGGGGAAGTTTAGGCTTAAAGGGGCTCAGTTGCCATTCTAGACAGTTTAAAGGGATAGTTCACCCAAAAATGTAAATTATGTCATTAATGACTCACCCTCATGTCGTTCCAAACCCGTAAGACATACGTTCGTCTTCGGAACACAAATTCAGATAGTTGAAGTGATCATATCTTCCTCTTTACTACTAGTTACAGCAGCAAATAAACATAAATGAACATCAGAAGAAATTAAATCAATCATGAATCATGGAATACATCCATTAGTGTTTCAACCGCAGAATGACATCAGTAAAACAGCTTGAGATCAATAATGTCAAGTAACGTCACATTTACCTCAGAAAAGGCATTCGATGAACATACACTCAAATTTTAAAAAAATCAGTCTGTCATAATTTAGGAGCTTGTCAGAATGTGACTCAAATTAGTTATCGTGTGTGTGTGAGTGTGTGAGTGAGTGAGTGAGTGAGTGAGTGTG
>NW_015784974.1:0-1536 GCF_001515625.1 Sinocyclocheilus rhinocerous | reverse complement strand
AAAAAACAAAAATCTTACTGATCCCAAACTTTTGAATGCCAGTGTATTCTGCATTTACTGTATATGTACTCTAGTGCAATTTATATATTTACCTTATTAACCAATATGAATGTAGTCTCTTCTTGGACTCAAAATATTTCGGGAAATCCACACTATAGAGGATGCAAAGGTGACCAAGAAAACTAAATGTAATGACAGCTGATAAAAAAGATAAATACGCAGAAGTATGACAGACAGAGAGGCCTAAAACTGCTGCTACCATCCAAGTAAGCTGGACTATAATAATACCTGCAGTTCATCCTGTTGTGCATTTCATTAAAAAGGGTGCGTTTGGCAGTTCAGTAATCAGCAGGACTCCATGCCCTCTCAGTGTTGAAGAAGCGAAAGTGGAAATTCGACCACCTCTGTGCATGCATATGCTCCTAAAATATGGTGGCAAACTGAAGTTGCTGACTCTTTATTTGTTTGTGAAAAGCATATTTTCTCATCATACAGTAATGTTTTTGTCTTCCGCTGAAACCACAGAGGATTGGAAACACTTATCTATATTGTCCATGAAGCTGGCTTCCTTCACAACAGCAAGATTAAAAGCAAGGAACACCAGTGAATTGTGCAAAACCAGATGTGCACTTGTCATAATGTTGTCACCACTTGAAACAAGCACAGAAACTTATCCACTCCCAAGCCTTTTATACTTTTAGTTTAGAACTGTTGTGCAACCTTAAAATTCACACTAACCATTATAAGAGAATTTATTATATTGTCCTATTTGATGCTTCATCAATGTAGCCACTGAAAAGAAATGTTGTATTCTCTGTACAATTGCATATTTTAGCTTAAGAGATCTTCCCTCCCACATTCCTTGGCTCTGAAACAGAGAAAAGCAGCGTGATAGAGAGAAAGATGTGTGAGAGTGCAGTATCATGTAATTCGAGCCAGGTATTACAGGATTTATCACCCATGTGGTGACCACATGTCTACCTTTCAGAGGAGGACACTTGATTCATGCTCGTTCATTCAGTCTGATGGGCTTTATCTGCTTCGGCAGCTTTCTTCATTCCATAAAATAGGTGAAAAAATGACCTGAAAACACATATGAACTGGAATATACTCAAGATAATCTGGTGTGACTGTTTGAGGGTTTAGTTTTCATTATTTATCAGTAGTGTTATCAATCCAGTTTAAAAAATAAGAAGAAAAAGAAATTAATCACAATGCACAGATTGATTGGATGGATAGACTGATGGATGAATGGATGGATGGATTGACAGATGGACAGACGGATAGATGGATGGATGGATGGACTGACAGATGAACAGATGGATGGATAGATGGATGGATTGACAGACAGACGGATAGATGGATGGATGGATGCATGCATGCGTGCATGCATGGATAGATGGATGGATTGGCAGACGGACGGATAGATGGATGGATGGATGCATGCATGGATAGATGGATGCATGGATTGACGGACGGTCAGATGGATGGATGACGTGACGTGACATGTGGCCAAGTATGGTTACCCATACTAGG
>NW_015784973.1:0-1494 GCF_001515625.1 Sinocyclocheilus rhinocerous | reverse complement strand
TTCAACATGAATAAATACATGAAGTAAAACACAAAATAAAAATACAAAATAGATGTAATAAAGATCAAGTTCTAGTGAAAAACTATCTTCACAATAATCTATGATCCCTTTATGTCCATCATTTTGGTGTGATTGAGTGGCAGTTTCTCTCTGCAGATAATGAGGTTAATGGATGTGTCAGCATCTGAAATACACAATTGAGTTTAGAGTTACAGTGAGTCTCTTCCATTTGTTTATGTAAAAAACAGTTTTTAGTGTTTATGAAGGCCAAAAGTAGCCATTGTGAATGGATGGTTCACAATGTCAAAAGGAAAAAAAGAGAGATGTATCCTTTACTGAACAGAGCTTGTCACACTTACATGTTTTGTTACACTAAAATAGAAAAAGACATAATTAGTAAGAAACCAGTTACAAGTTTAAAGGTAAAATGTATAGACATTTTAAGAAAGAAATGTACCTGTCAAGAGTGTTGACAGTCTGTGTAGTTAGACTCCAGAAAATCAATAATGAGGTGATTTCAACAGTTACAGACTTGAAAAACAAAATGAAGAACTCTAAACTCTAACACAAAGAACTGTTTCAGCATAAAAGGGTTCTTCAGGACAATATGGATCTAAACAGAACTGTTACTACATTTAAAATACCTTTAAAGAACCATCTTTTTTTAGAGCGTAAACTGGGACGCTTTCTGGTATCTCTATGCTGAAAAGTGGCCAAATTTCTTTCTAATTTATTTCTAGAATTCATCCCACACTCTTGAAATAATGTAACAAGAAACTCATCAAACAGCCAAATAAGAATAATAAACTCCCCAGATTTAACTAAGTAAAAAATTCCTAACCAGCATAATAGGACCATTTGCTGCATTTGATAGATGATGCTGACGCTATTTAATTTACTTTAAGATAAAAATGACTTCAGGCCCAGAGATATGGCTCATTAATTAAATAATGTTGTTGTTTTATAGGCTCACACTTCTTATCTATATAACCTGTGCATTCAGAGTAATGTAGTTTTATATGTTTCCTATTTCCTATCTTGCAGCTGACAGCATGAAGTTTTTGTGTTTAGTGTAGTTGACAGGGTTAGTGCTAAGAGGTACTAAAATACAAATCTATCTATCTTTGGCAGTTACAATCAATCTTTGGAAACATAAAGCATTAGTCTGTGTCCAGTAAATTCTAGAAGAAAGAGTTGATTAGAGCTGAAGAGACATCGTTATGACTATATCATTAATAATTCATAAACCCTGCTCTTAACCTCCTTTTCCTTTTCAACGACTCAAGACAGGCTGTGTGTGACAATCAGGCTTTTTCTGGACATGTTGCTATGTATTTAAATGTATTTAACTAAATAACTAAATACAATACCAATGTGTGGAGTAAATAGCCAGTTTTACTAGTCAACTCACTACATACAGTGCTGAAATCATAGTTCTAGTGCTGTAATGCGCGCGCACGTGTGTGTGTGTGTGTGTGTGTGTGTGTGTGTGTG
>NW_015784972.1:0-1532 GCF_001515625.1 Sinocyclocheilus rhinocerous | reverse complement strand
ACTATCACTTTAAAGTATAGGGAAAAAAAGGTTCTTTATAGGCATTGATGGTTCCAGGCAGAACCGCATCCATGGAATGTTTCCATTCCACAAAAGTTTCTTTTAAAGTGGAAGGACATTCTTTAGATTTTTAGAATTTTTATTATTTGAATTTTTCTTTAAACCATCCTTTGGAACCTTTATAAGTGCAACAAACCGATACAATGGGACAGAAACGTTGTATGGTAATGTATGCTACTGGAAAATGTAGTTAAGTTGGTAGTTTTGCCACTTTTAGTTATTTCTATATTCACCAACACTGGAAGGAAGTTAGCATGAAGAACAGTGGTAGAGTTTTGTTCTCCCTGTGTTGTCATTGTTTATCTTTTTCTCTAGTGTTTTGCAGGATGTAGCCTGTGAAAGCGACGCTAGCAGCAGATGTATCTAGCAGGTTTTTTTTGTTTCCTTTTCCACTCCACTTTTTCATGTTATTGAGGCCAGGAGGCTGGCGAGGTTCCTCATATTTCTAGCTGACACGGGGAGTTGAGTGCATCCCCAAAGAGAGTCTGAGATGACTTGTTTAGAAATTGTCTTATACTTCAGCGCTTTCCTCCAGTTGTCTAGCTCGCAAATCCATCCATGATATCTCCCCCCGTTTCTCTCAGCTCTGTAAATATTTGAAGAGAAAGTTTGTACTTTCAGAGCAATTTGGAGAATCCCCATGTGCCCTCATGCATGAAATGATTTGATGTTCTCCGAGGAAGAGCCGCACACTGTCACAATGGCTGGCAGGTTTGATTTCTAAACTGTGATACAGTATATGCTGGATAAGAAAGGATGATGACCAGGTTTATGAAAGCAAAGGTCCCTGTGAATCTGTGTCCTCTGTACCTTTTTCCAGAGTTGGTGCGTTTCACCGTGTGTCAGTCTCTGAGTGGCAGGTCATTCATCATTGTCTTACAACCTATCTAGCACCCACATGAGATTGAATACCGTGGCAGTGCAGGCATGTTGTTTTATGAATGCACATGCATATTTCATGATGTCATAAAAATACACAAAGCAAATAGGATTTATATTAGATACTATTCAGTTCTACCTTGCAATTTACACTTCAGATTGAAAGGTCTAACCTTGTCTACTTTTTCCAAGGGTATTTCTTACTGATACTAGGATTTTGTCGTTTTGCACAGAGAGAAAAAATTCCTGTATAATCAGAATTTTTCTCAACTTTTTTGACCATGTTGGATTTATTTATTTTTATTTTTCTATGCATTCTGGAATGCAAAGCTTGTAAGAAACGTAGCTTTAGAATCTGCCCGCTGAAAGTATCTTAGAAGGCAGTGCAATTATACTGCCTAGCTTTTGGAACAAGATTTGCATCAGAAATGCTTATGATGCCTAAAAATGTTTTCTAGGTCATGTTTTGAGTTAAAATGTTCTTAGTGGATTTCTCATGTCAACACGCTAAATGCATAAATAAAAATGCAGGCTACAGACAGTGTTAAAATATATATACAGTATATATATATATATATATATATATGTGTGTG
>NW_015784971.1:0-1536 GCF_001515625.1 Sinocyclocheilus rhinocerous | reverse complement strand
CGTTATCTTTATAGTTATCGTGCTTGGTGTGAACAGGCCTTTAGAAATGTGTTGAGTGTGTGTTTATGTGTGTGTGCAGAGCCGGCCCGACCTAATAAGCGATGTAATCGGTTGCATAGAGGCCTGTGGCCACCAGGGGGCCCATATCAGGGTTCAGATTCTACTCTGTAATAATAACTTCGATAAAGTTTCAGTCGCTTGTGTTAATGTTTGAAAATGAAAAGGCGGCACTATAAAACTGGTGCTGACTGCAGAGAAGTGGATAAGGGTAACTGATAGATTTTGAAAACATATTGTTGAAATGGCGGTTTGCATCGGGCTGCGAGCGCTTTGAAGACGCGCTTTGCCAGTGTGACAGTAATGAAAATGAACGGTATTGTTATCTTGGGCACTTCAGAATACACTAATAATCCTAGATATCTTACTATCCGAATGGTTTAGCACATTATCTTATTTTCTATCGACCAGTTAAGTTTTACAGCACGGCGCGTTTGCTGCGTAAAAGTTCAGTCAGATTATCTCATTGATCTGAACAAAAGCAAGAGACGGGCTGAATAAAAATGCAAGTTCACTCTCTGACAAGACAGGAGGTGGCTCTTTAAGAACAGCAGAAATACAGCCGTTACCATGGTTACCCCTGTACACAAAGCAAGCGCAACTTCTGACACCTTCTGAAATTTAATCTCACTAAATTTCCATACATTTTTCTGAAAGCAATGGTTAAATGGTTTAAATACTTTTTAAAAGTTTTAAATGTTTTTTAAAAGTGCTCAGTAAGTAAATATATCTTCATATTTATGTATTGAAATATAAATACTGAGTAGATACTAATACTACTAATACTAATAATTTTTTTACAACATAGTTAACTAAAATTAAAAATATTTTAAAAACATTTTCGTTATAATTTTCAAAATAAAATAAATGTTAACTGAAATAAAATACTTAAACTGTTTCATTTTAGCTAGTTGACAAAGCAACATTTCCCATTTTTATTTAGTTAATCTTGATGTTCTAAAATAGCACTAAAATTGAAATAAAATGTAATAACTATATAGACATTTAAAATAACAAAACTAATAAAAACAACAAAAACAAACAATGACATTACTAAAACTTTAACTAAAATGAAAATGACAGCAAAAAATATAAAAAATAATTCAAAATATTAACAAAAAACTAGTACCTGAATGATACTAAAATAACATTGATTTACAGTAAGGTGTCAGTGTAAGATAAGTACGATGGGGGGGGCCCTCTTTTGAAAATGCTAGGGCCGGCCCTGAGTGTGTGTGTTAGTTTCTAGAATTTTGTGTGTTTGCAACCAAGCAGAAAAGGAGCCGTAATCTCACCTCAGCAGTTTATATCACACTTTCAATATTAAATTACATTTTATTTAATGATGTACTGTTTGTTTATTTTAGTACGATGGCGGTTTCATGGTGCTGTTGTGTTTTTCTGAGTCTTTCAGGAGTAACACTTTACAATTTGTTAACTCATTTGTTTAATAATCTTTGTCAATGTTAGTTAATAAAA
>NW_015784970.1:0-1535 GCF_001515625.1 Sinocyclocheilus rhinocerous | reverse complement strand
ACATTTTTGAAACAACAACACACTAATTTCACTCAGTCTCTCTCTCAGCGGCAGCCTATCAGTGGGTTAAGGGTCAGACTGGGCAGGAAATCAATTAATGACGAACGATCTGAAATAATGATGGAACGCTGTGTTGCCGGGGTCTGGAGAAATGTCAGCGCATTGTTTTACTGTGTAATTAGACGGTTAATGAGAGCCTTAATGAACAACATGCTCTCCATCTCCATGGGTAAAAGTCCTGAAGAACGAGGACAGACAGACAGACTCAGGGAGTAAAGTGGAGTAAATATTTCTGTTTCATATTCACAGAAAAATGTAGCTACAGAACAAGCGACAGAATTCAAAACGGCTGGGATCAAACACGTTGCTGTTAGAAGAAAAGAGCTGTGATGTAGCAGCTGGTTTTAAATGAACAGGAATGGAGAGTTAAGTACTCCTCTGGTTCGCTCTGTACTCTAACCAAAGCAGAGTTGTTCAAAGAAAGCATTTAAAGTGATAAATGAGCATCTTAATGGGTGACTGTGGCACTATTCCAATCCATAGTGAGCTAAACAGACTGCTACCTAGACAGCATACTAACTGAAATCAAACACATTGATTTGAAGCACTCTATGTGGGCAGCAAAATGCATAGTAAAAACACTTAAAAAATTACATTAGTCTCAATTAGATCATTTATAGATCAAATTCACGTGCTAAAGCACACAGCCCTTGAGGCAGATAGTCTCTGATATGCCTACAGTGAATAAAATAGGTTGACCACACGTCCTCTTTTCCCTGGACATGACCAGGACTTCTAAATTGCCTAAAATGTCTTTGTTTTGGCTTTGTTTTCCTATTGTCAGTCTCTCTACACTCCTCATACATTATCTGTATGTGTATTTTGCACTGCTTTGGCCGTTGTCTGTAGATCTCACCTTCTTGTGCTCTACGATTGGTCGATTATGTACAAAGCCTGCACGCTATTGGTCAAACCACTTTTCAGTCTTCACCATCAGCAAGTATGAAAACAACAGGAAAGCAAAGCCAAATACCAGACATTTTAGGCAATTTAGAAATCCTGGCCAGAGAACGAGAGGACGTATAGTTTCCCTATACAAGCACAGTCACTTATTCTCAAACACACAGGCACAAAATGTAGGGGAAAAGAAGTTATAAGAGCATTTGTACAAAATCTATATCCAGTCTTCCTCTCTTGCGTATCCACACAAATTGGAAGTAAATGACACAAGCACATCCCATAAACAAACACTGGAGGAAATCAGCAGACGCTGATGGGTTGTGTTGACATGTGTCGGTTAAAAGAAAAACAGAAGAGTAATCTGGATTAAATAGACGAGGACAGTTACTGAGGGATCCAGATGGCACCCTGGAGATGCTTGGGAAGAAAAGATGGCAGAAGACTCTTGAGTGTAACTACAATGTATCTTACTAACAGTATCTATGAAATATTTTGTTTAACTGCGTGTCATGTGACCATTAACCAACATTTGTGATCCTGGATCACAAAACCAGTCTTAAGTCGCTGGGGTATAT
>NW_015784969.1:0-1536 GCF_001515625.1 Sinocyclocheilus rhinocerous | reverse complement strand
CAAAATACAAAATTCTAACATTGTCAAGGTAATCTGAATGTTAAGCGGACAAGTTTATGTTTTAGTCTGTGATTTTGGCATATTTAGAAAACGTTTTTATTTGGTAACATAAGTTAGCTAAATTAGTTATCATTAACTAACAATTAGCAGTACTTCTACAGCATTTATTAATCTTAGTTCATTATAATCTCAACATTTATGAAAACATTTTTAAGATCAAAAGTTGTATCTGTTAACAACTAACATGAACATTGACTTTTTAAAATTAACATCAATAAAGGGTAATAAATGCTGTCAAAATATATTGCTGTTAGTATATATAGTAATATGGTAAAATATATTCATGGTAGTTATTTTATATCTCCAGTACGAAGTCAAATGAAAGTTTCAGTGGCTCTTTGTTCTTCTACTTAGCATTATCACTCAAGGATGGTTTGGATTTGCTGGCTCATATCCTGTTGAGAAGTTCAGGTTTGGCAGCTCCTGAATATCCTGTGACACTTAAAAATATGCTGCTATTGGAGCCTGAAACATCTGCCTGCACACATAGTTTTACAATCAGAATTTTTTTTTTTTCAAATCCGAGTAGAGGTACAGGTCATTGAATGATCCAGTAAGTTTTGCACCAGATTTTGCTCGGTGAGTGGTTAAATTAAGTGCAATATGGGAATGATTTTTGTGGCACAAAAATATCTTCCACTATATTTTTGTTTAGATTACAGAGAATGTAATAGTTTAACTTTGTTTAATATTACGGGACCTCCCATGCAAAATCTTTTAGGGACCTTTTTGCAAAATAAAATAAAAACATTTGAAAGTAAAACTCATAAACAAAATTCACAACTTAAAAGTTTGTGTTTATCTTTTTGTTTATTTGTTTTTCATTTGACACAGATGCAGATGCAGACCTCTATATCCAGCAGGCAGTTGTATTTATTGAAGATGCAATTCAGGTAAAAAGATTTTCAACATTTTTGTATTTTTATTTTGATTGAATAAATGTCTAATTTCCCTGTTTGTGCTCTTTCCCACAGTATCGATCCATCAATCACAGGGTTGATTCTGGGTCCTTGCGGTTGTATAGATGGTATTATTCCAAAATATGTCAGTGGTAAGCAAGCAGAAATTTATGCTTTTTATTTAAGGACTTTTTTTTTTTTTTTAGCCATGTGCCATACAAAAGCAAAACACAGTAACTACGGCAACACTGGAATTGTGAAAAATTGCTTCATAGATTTGTATAGATATTTATAATTGAATTTCAGTTTGTTTGATATCAGTATTTTTTTTTCTAAATCTTAGTATTGTTGATCAAACCCGGCAGTAACAGGACAGACTGTAGTTTAAGAGCCTTGATTTCAGTTATTACTCAATTTTGACAAAATGTGTAGGTACTTTGTTTTTCCTTTTTATTGCAGTATACTGTAGTTTCATTGTTTTTTTTAAACTGGTGAAAACTATATTTATTAGGTTGTGGAAAGATGGCCTGATTGGTACACCTAAAAATTGACAAAATTAACTTTTAGCAGATATATA
>NW_015784968.1:0-1536 GCF_001515625.1 Sinocyclocheilus rhinocerous | reverse complement strand
TTTTTTATGTTAACTACATTGTTCAAGCTCAACCATTCAACCCTGTTATCAAAGTTATTGCAAGAAAAAAAAGGTCAAACAAGTATTTCTTTAATTCATGGGAAATACATTTACAAACCAACATTTAGCCCTAAACATTCCAAAACTTACTGATTGATAGCTTAAAAAATATCAATATTTGTACCAGTGTTGTGAATTTTACCAAGTGTTTTGTTTATTTGGGATTTTTTGTTTAAAATTGATTTAAACAGGTTACAGGGTTGGAATTCTTTCACAATGAACAGAGAATAAAATATGCACATTCGGGTACTATTCTATAGCCTTTTATGAAAAATACCTCAACTAGAAGGTAGAGGGGGTTCAAATAGAAGAATTGCATGTTTGAGAGTGAGAAAAGAAAGGAGGTTAAAAAAAAAGTCTTGAAGAGTCAGTTAAGGGCACCTTATTGTTTTACACACATCAAGAAATAAGATAAGAGGACAGACACAGGAGATTGCGGATAACGGTGAAAAAAGGGTCAGTGGCTGGACATGAGCATGACTCTGCTCTTCACAAGGCTCTGGAGAAACACGTTAAACCAAATTTTTCCTACACAAGCACACATGGCACCCATGCTTACACTGGTGACAATGGTGTTGATGAAAGCACTAAGATGAGATTCTTCTGCAATGACCTACAGTGGGCTTAAGAAACTCACGCTCCTCAGAAAATCAGGGTTTGATTCATATTTATGCTGTAAAATTGACTCTTTAATGAAACGCAAAAAAGGGCACTTTGCCTTTCTGAGGACCGAGAATTCAGCTCACAGTGGATTTATCATCTCACTTTGGACCATAATCTTATACAGAGCCTCTGGCAAAGTCTTAACCCCATATTTTCTAAGGAAATGGGATACGAAAACAACAACAAATGGCAAAAACGTGTTACTACTGTAATTGATTGCAGTTGTTTCGCTTTGAGAATTCGACCCCAATTAACTTCTCGAAGGGCTGGAATTGATATTCAGTGTCATTTCAAATAAATAAAAAGCCTCCCGGGAAATGTGAACGACAAAGGCAGAAAGCAGACAGCAAAAAGGCTTACTATTCAATAAGTGAAATATCCCCGTAAATTACTGTCATTTCACTTAGTGACAAAAAAAAATTCCCTCTGAACATTTCCGCCTCTCAGAAATACAATAATTAATCCAGTAAATACCTATGTAATTATTGTCACATTCGCTTGGTAGATGAATGGGTCCTCACAGAGGGTGCAGAGCAGAATATTTTTCTAGTTGCCAGTCAATATGGCTGATAATTTTTTTTTTTTACAAGATAGAGTAAAGTCATTTATTTCATTCTATTAGCACAGACAGATAAAATGCAGATGTTATTAAAGTACCATTCACTCAATCAAACATGAATGATTTCAGCTTTTCATACCAGATAAGAATTTTCAAAACATTATTTTTTTTAAAGATTTCCAAAAGCACAATTCCTTGTTGATTAAATCTTTTAAAAAAGAATTTAACAAAAGAAAGAAAGAAAGAAAAAAAAA
>NW_015784967.1:0-1536 GCF_001515625.1 Sinocyclocheilus rhinocerous | reverse complement strand
TGAAGCAGGTGTGACCATCGAGCTCCAGGCTGACACCATCAAAATGGGTGAAAACCTCAAGCTGACTCTGAACATTAAGAACCAGACCAGCCAAACCTGCATCATCAGCGCCATCATCACTGGCTGTGTGGTGTATTACACAGGCGTCACTAGCACAACTTTTAAGCTCGAAAACAAATCTGCAACCGTGGAAGCCTCGACGAGTGAGTCCGACACAAGTGTTTCTGTAAAACTGTTCATTATCTTGAGATCGAGTTATAACAGCTCTAAGGAATTCTACAAAAATTGTTAACGGTTTAGGTCATAGTGTGATCATAATATCTTTACAGCTGAGTCCCTGACAATAGATGTCAAAGCTTTGGAGTACATGCCCTACCTTGTGGAACAGTCCAACCTGCTCTTCGTGGTGTATGGGCAAGTTGAGGAAAGTGAGACTTCCCTTTCCACGATGAGAGTTGTCAATCTTCATCCTCCTGAACTCGCAATAAAGGTAAACGTCTTCAATAACAATTCTTAGGGGAACCTGTGTTTAGGGCTGGGTATTCATTTTGAGTTCACACTTGATACGAATTTAGAAATGCGTCAAAAATGAACATTCTGTCATAATTTACTCACCCTCATGTTGTCCCAAACCTGTATTTATTTATTGATTGATTGACTTTCATTCAAAGGACAAAAACAGTCGAAAGTAACTCACTAAAATAGAAAAAAGGTTTATTGTTCATTACTATAAAAAAAGCAACAGCAACACTGTAAAATAAATCTGAAATACGCCATACACCTGCCTTTAAATTAGACAAGTCTGGCTTCAGGGGTGCAGATTTCAAAATTGTTCTTTTTGTTTTAATAACAAGCTGAGTTATGTTGCATTGAATTTCTCATGGGAAGTTCGTATTTACGAGTTGGAAGTTGTAATTGCAACATCATGTGCGTTCAAGTTATTTGGTCGGAGCTAGTTGGCGATGCACCTTTTTTTACAAAACGTTGGTATGAAACGGAAGTTGCGATAGTCTTTTCTTCCCTATTGTAGTGTATGAAATGGATTCTAGAACAAGGAAAATTGTAGGGTGGGACTTGATTTTGTCCATCGGGATATGATTGGATTGTTTGATCAATGTCATTTGCTATTGCTGCGATATCATGTGAATGACAGGTTATTGTACCAGTAAAAATGTCAAAAATGTCACCAGAGAAGAGATGTTGTTGCGAGAGGAAGGGGAAGTTTTTTGATTAAAGATTACGAGGGCACATTAATTAAAATAAATGAATACATAATTATATGCATAGATAAATAATTTATAATAAATCCTGCAATATTCCATTAAAAATAAGATTGGTCATTTTTGATTTCATAATGACTTTTAACTGTACTTCTACAAAATTATGAATAAAGAATGTGCATTAGTGTGTTTTTGTTTTTATTCAACTTATGAAGGTGCTGTAAATTGAATCGCTATATATTCTATCATATTTGTACAGTACTATTGTATTTTGTTCATGCAACTTGCATAGTTGTTTTGTAAATGAAAAAAAAAA
>NW_015784966.1:0-1520 GCF_001515625.1 Sinocyclocheilus rhinocerous | reverse complement strand
CTTTGTGTTCATCTGAAGACAGGAAGTATATATACACATCTGGAATGCCATGATGGTTAGTAAATGATGACAATGTATTTTTGGGTGGATTATCCATTTAAAAGACCACTTAAAACTATTACTGGCAACCAATATAAGGTACCTTTTCACACATTTGTGCTGGTTTCAGCTGGTCACCCATCATTCCTACACAAGTTAAGCTAGTTTACCTGCAACAATACCAGCTTAACCAGTTTGTACACAATCCACTTTGAGGTAAGTCAAAGTTGAGAATTCAAGTGCTTTATTTATTTTTTAAAGATATACAAAAACAAAAAACAATACACCAAATTCTAGACACAAACTAAACTTGACTTTAACTTGACAAATCCCAAAACAAGACACTCACCAAAGAAGAGGGTTACATAAAAGCCACATCTAGGCACCAGACAAAAGGAAACTATCTATGAACACACAACAGAACTTCCTTGACACAAACAAGGAACACCTGAGCACAATCAAGACAGGAAAGGGAAACTTGAGGGACAGGAAACAATGAACAAGACTGGACTATGAACAGGAATAAGCTTCAAACTAAAAGACATAACATAATAAAAGACATGAATTGAAACAAGAACAAAACTTAACCAAATGTGACTGCACACATTTAAAACCACTTAAAGGGGTCATGAATTGAGAAATAAAAAAATTCCCTGGTCTTTTGACACATAAGAGTCAGTTTGCAATAAAACCATACTGTAAGTTTCAGAACTCAAAACTTCCTTGTTAGACCACAAACAGTTTTTAGTTGTGAAAGAATAACGTCTCTGCATACCTTCCAAAGGATTTGATCAAAAAGACTGTTTATTTTTCAATGAAGTGCGTGATCATGGTCACAGTCATAATTGGACACACGCTTTTCAGTGAAATATGGACACTACCACAACGCCGCAACATGTAAGTAACCAAAATTATTAGTAATTCTACAGCCTGATCAAAATAAATGATTGTTGTGATATGTAGGGACTCATGTAGTCAGCCATTCTGTCTCAAAATCTATTTATGTTTATGCATTGGGAAAATCAAGCCATTGTCTAAACAATCATATGCACATTGTTCCTTTTAGTAGCACAAATAAACAACTTATGATTAAAATATACACAGAAAATGTTACTTTTTTTGAGTGGAATGGTAAACAACTTGTTTATTATGTTAACATTTTAGGTCTAATGTTTATAATTGGCAGGTCAACAGTTTTACTAGCTATTGCTCATCACTGCCACTGCCACCAATCTTTCATGAATCCAAAAGAGATTTTCATTTTATTTTGTGTTACAGACAGGCCTCCCAAGACTGCTACAATTCCACCAGAAGTAGTGCTTTGGTGAAACAATGTCAGATCATATTGTCAGACTTCAATCCAATTTTTGCTTTTATGTCAAACATGTCTTGGAAAGATTTCAAAATTGCTTTGGAAGGATGTGGAAACAATGATATAAAATTATTAAAGGGGTCATATGATGCTGCTAAAAAGAACATTA
>NW_015784965.1:0-1536 GCF_001515625.1 Sinocyclocheilus rhinocerous | reverse complement strand
TGAACCTTCCCAAAGCAGACAAAACAAAATATTTGGGGCATTTTAAAAGTACATACCTTTTTAAAAATAATTCAGTAATCATTTTTTTTTTCCTTTCAAGAGCTTGACAAACCCTGGTTACTGTCATTGTATGGCAAGAGCTGCTTATAAGATAATTATTGCCTTTTGGAATAACATGAGGGTGAGTAAATATTTTTAGCTTTCAAATGTTTCTTTAAGAACAAATGATAGATTAAAAGTTAGGTTAGTCAGTGTGTGTATTTTCAAATAATAATAAAAGGGCAGGAAAATCACATTTTATTGAGTTAACAATAACAACAGTATAGTCAGCTTGAGCACCTTTCCATGTAACGTTTTTGGATGGAATTATTTTATTAATTTATACATTTACATAGCACAAATATATTATGAAAAACATTTGAAAGGTGGCTGTGCATTTTGTTCACAGCCTAAGTGGGTTAGGGTGTTCTGGGAGGTTGCCAGGGTGTTGCTATGTGGTTGCTAAAGTGTTCTGAATGTTAAGCACATCATTATGTGGTTGCTTGGGTGTTGCTAAGTGGGTCCTAAAGTGTTCTGAAAGTTTAGCACGTTGCTATGTGGTTACTAGGGTGTTGTTAAGTGGATTAGGTTGTTCTGGGAGGTTGTCAGGGTGTTGCTATGTGGTTGCTAAAGTGTTCTGAATGGTTAGCATGTGGCTATGTGGTTGCTAGGGTGTTGCTAAGTGGTTTAGGGAGTTCTGGGAGGTTGCCAGGGTGTTGCTATGTGGTTGTTAAAGTGTACTGAATGTTTAGCACATTGCTCTGTGGTTGCAGGGGTGTTGCTAAGTGTATTTGGGTGTCCTGGGTGGTTGCCAGGGTGTTGCTTTGCATTTGCCAAAGTGATCTGAATATTGAGTAAGCTACTAAGCCTAAGTGGGTTAGGGTGTTCTGGAAGGTTGTCAGGGAGTTGCTATGTAGTCGCTAAGGTGCTTTTTAGCGTTTAGCTATGCTATTGCTAGGGTATTATGTGTGGTTGCTAGGGCTTTGTAGTTGCTTAGTTGCTTACTGGCAAAAGAGTCTATCCTCTCCTATATGATATTCTGGTCTCCTCCTGGTTTGGGTTCCTCTAATGTAAATGTAATGCTTGCCTTTGCAAACAACACAGATTAATCATTCAAAATAATAATAATAGGACAAAAAAATCAGTCCATTATCATCAGAAGGTTTTACAATTTTACAGCAATTAGTTTCACTATCTGGAACTGGATCAGTTCATCCATCAGAATGTAATCTTACATAAAATGCATTGCATAACCGCCACCGTTTCTCTGTCATTACTAATTGTGTTGCAGCGTCTGCCATGACTTTGTTGGTTGTAAAGACATGAGTGATTCTGTTGTGTTATCTCTCTGACGGATCGCTGGGCACTTCTCTTGATTTTCACGGCCGTTTTCATTCGATGTGCTCCTGATGGTGTCCGCCTACAGGGATGGTTTCACCACATCATCGCCCAGGTTTGATTGTCCTCTGACTAACCTGACCGCAGGACGACTTTGTT
>NW_015784964.1:0-1535 GCF_001515625.1 Sinocyclocheilus rhinocerous | reverse complement strand
TGAATCTGCATGCATGTTTATAAACCAATTAAAGGTTATTGTTATTACAATGCTCTGCAGGTCAATTCAAATGTGATGTAACCTACCAAAATTGGCTTTGATGGTCTAATGTACAGGGCTTTTGATTTATATACTTTATGTATGAGACTCGCATCCAGCTCCTGTCCAGCACGCAGTTTGGGTGAAATCAATTTGTGGCCACATGCCATCAGAAACTCTATGCTGAAATACAGTGGTTAAAATTTAATTAAACTTTCACCACTGGAAATGACATAACCTTTAAATTCTTAATAATAAAATAATTATATCACAGTGTCACAATATAATAAAGTACATGTTGTTACCTCACATTAGCAGAGAGCTTTTCTCCAAAGGCATCCCTTATTTGTTCAGTGACAGTCCTGTGGTCCCAGGATTTCTGGAATTCAAATCCATTCAATATATGTCCTTGTTCATGTAACTGTTGCTTTATGCGATGCTTGACAACGACACTGCTTGATGGCGTTGGAAGAAGGATGACATCTTTGTTGAAAGTATCGTGAAAATGTGTTTTGGCCCTAGAAAACAAAGCCGATATTATATTTGGTATTTATTTATCCATTATTGCAATCATGAATCAAGTTCATCAAACCATAAAACATGACAATTTAGGATGATGTATGTAATTTTTATATTCCTACCACAGCTCTTTTAAAAAAGTTGGCGATCATTCATTTCATTATTCAAGCCCTTTAACACTACACTAAAACTGGTGAGAGTACATCTAATCACTCCTATCATTTAAATTAACAAGCTGATGGAGGAACAAAGACACAGAACTAGAAAACAAAAAATGTTGTCCTACAATGAACTACAATAACACAATTTTTTAAAATTAAAATCAAATACATTGCTAAACAACAACCACTAATTTCTATTTTTCCCCATATTTTCTTTATGACAATTTTATGATTGGTTTATGTACTACAAACACTTTCATCACTTCATAATGGACTTTATACAATGTACACATAAACAATAAAAAATACCAGAATACAGGCAGAAACAAGGCCTAAGTAAGTTAGAGGCAGTCATTAAGAACTTCATTACTCATAAACTTTATCATTGTGAAAATACCCCGAGATGACTTGAAAAATAAAAAACAAATCATATTGTCGCAATCGTGTGTTTTTTTTACCTTCAGGTTGCATTAATCGAAACCAGACCCGTTGAAAAAAAAAAAACGGATCAAAAGTGCAAAATAGCCTTTGATCTGCCATTCGAATTATTTTTAACAGCCTTTACTGTTTTTATTATGGATATGGTTTTTGAGAACATTATCTAACCGTATTGACCGCGACGTCAAAGTGTGTTGCAAGATTAGCAAACGTACATTTCACGAGTTTGTGGTTTGTGTACATGCCCTGTAATCGCGTACTGTAACGTTATACATGGTAAAAAGGCAGCGGCTATTTACACTATGTTAAAATAGCAGGATTTGTTTGTGATATTATTTACACTAAGTGCAAATAGCTATAGATTATATTTACACTATG
>NW_015784963.1:0-1536 GCF_001515625.1 Sinocyclocheilus rhinocerous | reverse complement strand
AATTTAAATTGCATTAATAAAGTAATTTTAGACACTAAAATTATGTTCCTAAAAATAACATACATTACATAGAACAAACTGCTTGCATAAGATCTGACCTGAAGAACTTTAACATATAATCTAGATTATGTTTACATGATTTAAAGAAAATATAAGTGTTTCTTAAGCTTGTTGACATGACTGTAGCATGATGGGTGTAGGGTTAGTGCTAAAATCACTTTAACACTTGTCCTCTTGTGGCTTGACAAGACTTTTAGATATTTCAAGGATTTATAATACAACTTTGTGGCTTTTTGCAGACTGCAAGAGATATTCCATATTCCATTTTATTTTTGAGGTATTTGTGTGTGGTTATAAATTCCCATGAAGTAACTATGAGAAGAATTCACAAAGAAAAAAAAGAAAGAAAAAAAACAACTAGTTCAGCTAGACTTACCAACTGTGTCACAAGGCTCATCTTTGTGGACGCAAAAATCTGTTCTAGAGAGAGAAAACAAGACAAGAGAGAAACGGAGACAGATGTTAGATAAAAGGAAAGAAAATCACAAATGAGATCTCTATTGCATCTCCAACACAGCAGTGAGATTAAAAAGAGAGCAAATGGAGACTTCCTTCCCCGATTTTTCTCCTATTAATCTCACATTTGACTCCTTCAGAGTTTCAGAGATCTCAACAATATCTCAAACTGTGCTTAGACACCAAATTCTGCAGTCAAAAGTCTGAGATCTTACTATGAACTTAAACATTTCTCATCATTTCTTCCATGAACAAATTAATATATGCTATTTATTTACATTCACTTTATTACTCTATACTCTTTCTGTAAGCTGATTAATCACTTATTTGTGTCTTTTATTTCTCCTAAGACACTTGATATTTGAGACAAGGTTGGCACATAAAAGAAACAACTGAGATGTTCATTGCACATTCATTCACTTGTGTATTATTTATTTATCAGAGAAATAAACTAACCAGTTTCAAGACAACAAAAGCAAACATTAAAGGCAAAGCAGCAAATAATCTCTAGTATACAGGGAATGAAAAGCTGATATATAATATCTTGAGAAGCTTCAATATATCTGGGACACAAAAGGCTCCTTCTGAAAATGTTTTTGTTTGTTTGGATGCCTGTTGCCCGACCCTGACCTCTGATGGTTAAATAGTGCATTGTGGGAAAACCACAGCACTGTTGCTGTAACTGTGTAACACTTCAAAACAACAGTAAATTAATCACATCCTGCTCATTTCCTGCCCGACTCTTGTTTACATGAGGATTGAACCAGCCACAATGCTCAAGAGAAGTTATAACAACCAGACGAGAGTGGCATGAACTCAATATGACAGCGATGGCAGTAGAGCGTTTCTGTGACTTCTAATGCATAAAACCACTAACAAGCATTCAAGATTGACACTCAAACACACACTAGGGAGAATCGCACAATGCCTGTCAAGAAGATGCATGGGTTATATTTGACCCCAAAACCAAAAGACATTTTGCATTAGGAAATGTTTCTTTAGAATAAAAAAAATTAAAAT
>NW_015784962.1:0-1530 GCF_001515625.1 Sinocyclocheilus rhinocerous | reverse complement strand
ATTAAGTGCTCAAGGAATCTGTAATGAATGCTAATGGGGCAACCAACCATCTGCACAAACACAGAATTAAAAACTACCATGCTGAGAGAGAGAGAGAGAGAGAGAGAGAGAGGGGGGGAGGAGACAGATTTAAACCTTTCACCAAAAGGAATCGCTTTAAAGAAGGCAAACACGATCTCACTTTCTCTCTCCCATTCCCTGATTTGTTAACTGGGATTTCTTAAGTGAAGCAAGACACATCCAAAAACCAAGAGAACTTAACCACTATGACACACAAAGATGGAACCCTTATGTAAGTGAGCTGTATTTGCAAAGATTTTGGACAACGTGTTGAAGAGCTTGTTTATCATCCAAAACTACATTCATGGGTTGACTAAACTTAAGATATGTATTATATATTACAAAATATACTATTTAATATAATATATGGTTACAATAATATAATACGACTCGCAATCTCCATTCCAGGTCATCCCAAAGGTGTTCGATGGGGTTGAGCTCAGGGCTCTGTGTGGGTCAGTCATGTTCTTCCACACCAAATTCATCCAAGCATGTCTTTATAGACCTTGCTTTGTGCACTGGGGCACAGTCATGCTGGAAAAAGTGAAAAAGTGCCTTCCCCAAACACCTTCCCATGAAGTTGGAAGCATAAATGTCTTGGTATGCTGAAGCATTAAGATTTCCCTTCACTTGAAGTAATGGGCCCAAACACTGAAAAGCAACCCCATACCATTATCCCTCCTCTACCACACTATACAGTTGGCACAGTGCAGTCAGGCAGGTAATGTTCTCCTAGCATCTGCCAAACCCAGACTCTCTCCCATCAGACTGACAAACAGAGAAGCGTAACTCCACAGAACAGGTTTCCACTGCTCCAGAGTCCAGTGGTTGCATGCTTTACACCACTCCATCTGATACATGTACATGGTGATGTGAAGCTTGCATGCTCAGCCATGGAAACCCATTCCATGAAGCTCCTGTCGCACAGTTTTTGTGCTGATATTAATGCCAGTGGAAGTCGAGAGCTCCTCAACTATGGAATCAGAAAAAGCATTGGCATCGTTTACACACCAGCAGCCTCAGCGCTCACTGACCCCACTCTGTGACTTTATGTGGTCTTGGAGTTGCTGCTGTTTTTAAACGCTTCCATTTTCTAACTTTACAGTTGATCATTGAAGGGATGAAATTTCACGAACTGACTTATTGTAAAGGTTGGCATCCTATCACAGTACCATGCTTGAGTTCACTGAGCTCTTCAGAACGATGCCTTTTTTCACAAATGTCTGTAAACGCAGACTGCTTATAGGTACTTGATCTTATACACCTGTGGCAATGGGTTGACTGAAACACCTGCAATGTACTTATTTAAATAAAAAGAACTGAAACACAAATATTTATTTATTCAAATATATATTTTATTTAAATGTAAATATATACATTTATTATTATATTAATATATACCTTTATTATTTCAAATACATAGAAAATATAAAAATGAAATCTGTATATTTACATTTAAATATAAATGAT
>NW_015784961.1:0-1535 GCF_001515625.1 Sinocyclocheilus rhinocerous | reverse complement strand
GCCGCGCTTGTCCCTGCCCCCTGGAGAAATAACAATGCAGGAGTGCAAAACATTAAATCAGCTGGTAGAAAACGAAATAGGCTTTACTTTTTGAAAATGCTCTCATATCCCATTATCCCAACATCAAAAGCTTTGCATCCATTCATACTCTGTATTTTGGTGCACATTTACCTGTCACATGGGTAAATTGGTGTTTTATGTCATTATCAGACTATAGTGGACGGCATAAGAAACAGCAAATAGCACAAACAAGAACTAATCTAAAAGGGCAGGAAGCACAGTCCATTCAATATGTGAAACACAGCCTTGTTTTCATGCCAAATTACGTCTACTGACTAAAGCCTATAGTCTTAAAACAAGACCATGACTGAAAACCACTGGTGCTGTAAAAAGCAGCATTGCTGGACTGGAGAGTCTGATTCAAAACCTGCTTGTTGACACTATCAGGCAATCAGTCATTACCAAAATAATCTCATCACCGTTAAATCAAGTCAATGTTCTTCAGCGCAGTGTCTTCAGAGAATACTGAATGACAGCGTAGACCGTTTTTCTGAGTAACTGTGACATAATATCATAACTTACCAGCTCTGTAAATCTCTCTGAATGACTCAGCTGCTGTTCACTTTTCAAGTGGTTAGACGCTTGAAACAAGTCTCTCTGAAAGAACTTTGTGTCTGGGAAAAATGTTCAGTTTGTAAGAGTGCATAAGGGAAAAATGGACTGAATAAACCTAACTTTGAGTTCAGAAATCTTTACATTTATGTACAATTTAGTTTTATTCAAATGAGTCGAGATCAATGGGTCAGGATGGCCAAGTAGTCACCCATAACCAACCAGCAGATTAGTGAGGCTGACTAGCTTACCTAGATTTGTTTTTCTAATTCATTTAATTTCTAATAAAAACTGTCATCATTTACTCGCGCTCACGTCATTTCAAATTTATATTTTTTTCTTCTGTGGAAAACAGGAGAAGATATTTTTAATAGTTTTTGACCATACAATGAAAGTCAATTAGGTCCAAACAACTTTGGACCCCACTGACTTCCATTGCATAGACAAAAAACAGACATTCTTCAAAAATTATTTTATGTTCCACAGAGGAAAAAAGTCAAACAGGTTTTGAAAGACATGAGGGTGAGTAAATGACAGAATTAGAATTTTTGTGTGAACTATCCCTTTAAAGCTAATCAAACATCAAACAGCTATCAAACACCACTTTGTAACATAGCCAACAAATTTCAAGACAATTTCAGTCAGATTTTAAATGGGCAATGTGAGGACTATGAAAGTTGTGCACAATAAAAGAAATATGCTGCCCGTATGAGCGCCATGGCTTAATTTCACAAGCGACTGTGCTAATTTCTCATTTCTCAATGCTAATGAACTTGGGTTTGGTGAATGGCAAAGACCTGGGTGATTCAAGGAATTGTTATTGGCAGTGTTGGGGAAAGTTGCTTTTAAAAGTAATGCATTACATTTACAATATTGCTTTACTCCCTAAAAAAGTAACTAATTGCGTTACTTAGCTACTTTTT
>NW_015784960.1:0-1535 GCF_001515625.1 Sinocyclocheilus rhinocerous | reverse complement strand
GCGTTCTGGATGGTTGCTATGTGGTAGCTAAGGTTTTCTTTGAGGTTTTTAACATGTTTGTATGTTGTTGCTAGGGTTATGTGTGTATTTGGTCCATTGCAATGGTTTCTGTGTGGTTGGTTGCTAGGGTGTTCTGAGTAGTTTTTATTATATTGTTATGTGGTCATTGTTAGGGGTTCTGGGTGGTTGCTAGAGCATGTCTATATGATAGTTAGGGTTTTTTAAATTCGTTTTTAGTGTGTTATATGGTTGCAATGGGTTCTGGGTGGTTGCCAGGGCATTGCTATATGGTTGCTAGGGTCTTTTACATAGTTTTTAGTGTGTTGTTATATGGCTGCAATGGGTTCTGGGTGGTTGCTAGGGCGTTGCTATATGATTGCTTGGGTTTTCTGAGTGTTTTTTCACATGTTGCTATGGAGCTGCAATGTGTTCTGGGTGGTTTCTAGTGCGTTGCTAGTCTATGGTTACTAGGGTCTTCTCAGGTTTTTTTTTTTTTTGGTGTAGTAATGTGGTTGCTGTGTATTCTGGGTGGTTCAATATGGTTGCTATGTATTTGAGTATTTATTAATTTTGTTATTATTATACAAACTAGAGTATTTATGAATGGTTATAACGATGAATGTAACATTTGCAAATTGAATTGTATAAACAGGTGAAACTAAGTAAAATCGGCGTGAAGCAGCTGAGGCTCTGTCATTTTTTATTTTACTTTATTTACCTCAGGAGTGTTTTAGTGTTATGTTATGAGGCTGCGTGTGGGAAAGAAAGCACATGAAATGAGACCACTACAATCTGTTAATCATCAATTATAGCTGCAATAGCCATACAAGTATAATAAACATATAAATTTAGACTATATTTATTAGATATATAGATCTATTTTTTATGTATTTAATTTTGAAAGTTAAAATAAATTACAACATTTATTTATGTTTTATCATAATCTGTGTGACCCCATCATTGCCTTTCTTTGATGACGTTCCAAATGAGTGATTATAAGTCATTTCAACGGATATCCCTTGCTTAGGGAGTAGGGAGCAGTGAACACTGTGTCAATCGGAACGCACCTTTGGTTTCTGTGCTGTTGCTAGGGGCTATGGATTTAGTCTGTTGCTATGTGGTTGCTATGGGATCTGGGTGGTTGCAAGGGTGTTGCTACATGGTTGCCAGGGTTTTCTGATTTTTTTTTTGTGTGTGTTTGTGTGTTGGTATGTGGTTGCTAAGAGTTCTGGGCGGTTGCTAGGATGTTTACCAGGTGGTTGCTTGCTGTTCCTAGTGAAAATCTTTATATTAGACTGCTAATCAACCAAAACAAAATTCTGTGCAGGTTTAGAGAAGTTCGGGGAATTTAAAATTGTGGCACTATGATAAAAGCCCCGTTGGGTGATAAGTAATGCATATTTGATTTGAAGGCTGATTTGAATAAAAAGCTCTGTGTGAAGTGTGTCTCTCATGAGCAGCAGCAGCGGGTTTGGATCTCTAGAGACAGATGTTGACTAATGAGGAGCTTTTTCTGAATCCAGCCATGATGATTA
>NW_015784959.1:0-1535 GCF_001515625.1 Sinocyclocheilus rhinocerous | reverse complement strand
TTTTAAGGTTATCATGAAGTAAATTGCTCCTTTCACAAAATTGCCCAGACTTTAATTCTTAATTAAGCATGACTGGGGCTCAGGTCAGAGGTCTGTATTAAAACATAAAATAAAATAAAATAAAAAAATTAATTCAATGCTTCTTTTGTACAACATACCACACAATAGAGGTTTTGCATGACTTCCTGAGCATCTCAAAACCCAGCTTCCCTCCCAACTCCATTTTTTAAAGAGGTTATTGAAGTTTCAAGATGAATGTATCCTTGGTTACAGGGCGAGTGGACTGTTATGGCCAAGTTTGAAAGCATTCCCAGTGGTCTTCATGTTGTGTGCATGGCTGATCAGTGCTCAGGCAAGTCTTAGATGAGGAATGAGGCAGGTGCGGACCTTGGAGGTTTGGGTGATAGCCTTTCAGCCCATGATTCACTGAGACTCTTCTATTGTCTGACACTTTGCGAGCTATGATTGAGTTTGCAATTCAGCTATTCGCTCTGCTCTCCTTACTGCTTTCAGAGTAAATAAATTGTGAAATCATGAGAAGTCATGGAAGCTATGAACACCTGGTGCATCATCCACATATTAAGCTATTTGGCACAATGGAGATTTCATTGCAAAAGAAAAGAAAAAAAAACGAAAGAGAGTTGACATCACTGGCATACACATGGACAAAGTCTTTTGTGAAAGACCACATTAGGAGGACCATTTGAAAGGGATTCTCTGAACTACCTTTCAAGGCCATTAAGCCACAGACGGTTTTGGTTTCATGTCTTCAACTGTGTCCACTGGCCAATGAGCTGCAGGTCAGAGGGTACGTGTTCTGGCTTGCTGAAGTCAGCAGGATCATCGTCCTCTCATTTTTCTCACCATGGCTCTGCCACGGCGCAAGGTTTTGATCAGTGGCCAGATTCTTTTCACACTTCCACTTGCTTATTGGAAACTGATGGAAAAATTCCATCTCATGTGAGAGTGGAGAGAGTGATAGAGCTTCAGAGCATTTAATATGATTTGTGGGCAACCAGTCTTGGACTCAGGGGATGATGCTATTGGTAATCGGGGACAATAGATACAACATTTTACATGATATATAGCACAGGATGTATCATATTTGAAAAGGAATAGATCACTCATGAGAATAATCTTCAAAAAAAATTTAGTTTACATGTAATGTAAATGTCAAAATTGACTATTTGTTTTCTTAAAGTTCCCGATTTTATTGTGCTTACTGAAGAAGATATAACCTTTTATCAAAATCTAATTCTTATTTTTTATCGAAACATAAGTTGCTCCACCTCTGAAACATTTACCGTGTCACCCAGCATCACAATTTTCTCTTATTTTTCAACGCTCCCCACCAGCCAACTTACTGAACATACTGTGTTGAATGTATTAACCAGAATCACATTAGACTGCAAAAGTAAAATGGGTTCGGAACTGCATCTCATGTTGACTTTAAAGGTTCGACTAAAACTGGGTTCACCCAACAGGTCTGAACTCCCGTGGGACCCAATGCAACAGAGTGTGAGAGGGACAAAACG
>NW_015784958.1:0-1535 GCF_001515625.1 Sinocyclocheilus rhinocerous | reverse complement strand
TGCTACTTATGACTGGTTTTGTGGTGCAGGGTCACATATGCTGATTTGGAGCCCAAAGACATTACTAATTATTAATGTTGGAAAAAAAAATATTACTGCTTAATTAATTTTGTGGAAACCATGCTTCATTTTTTCAGGATTCTTTGATGAATAAAAGTTCAAGTTCAAACAGCATTTGTTTGAAATAGAAATCTGTTGTAACATTCACTTTTGATCAATTTTTTATTTAATGGCCTTAAAATCAATTATATATATATCATTCTTCTTTTTTTTAACAAAAACATGTTTTGTAGAAACAGCCATTATATAATGTTAAATCTTATAATAACTATATTATTATAAATGTTTATAATTCCATTTAAAGCTGTCCAACAAGTTTAATCTTGTACTCATATCATAGCTTGTACATTTATTTGTTCTAGACAAATAAATAACATTAATCTGTTACAGATTGATTGCATTTGTTGTTGCAAACCCCCATATAGCAGAAGAGAATCCTCTTCTTAGGATAACCCTAAAACATAATCTCCATTCTGAACCAGGTTTGCAGTTCCTGCAATTGTTTGCTGTGCATTGATCACCAGCCACCCATATGTTTCACACCCCTCTGCTGGTAGTGTGCACAAGGTAACTGCTCAGGTTTTTCCAGTGATTAATTGCTAAGCGTAGTTTAGCCCAACCCGGAGCAGAAACACGCTGCTGTTCCATTCTCTTTCACCCTCAGAGAGTCTGCCGAGAATCGCTGAGCTTTCACAAGTTCTGTAAATAGACAAACCAAACACTGTCTCCAGCTTCTAAATATATCATGCCAGAGAAGCATTTGTGAATCTGATCATTTGTGAAAATCCAGGACAAACTTGAAAATGAGATGCAGATCGCTTTGTCTCCGAGGGTTTTAGTCTGTTTTTAGTGCGTTCTGTTGTCTCGATACACATGTAGTGGGAAAAAGTCCTTGGTTTAAGGTTTGTTTGTGAGGAATTGTGATAAAACGCTATCGTATTTTCAAAGGCTTTAAAATTCAGTGCAAAATTCCATAATGAACTGAACGATTAACGTCTGCGTTTCACCAGCTTTTAATTAAACGAAATGTGTGCGTTATCCAATACAAAACTTTAAATGAAAGCCAAAGGGCTCGATTGTCATATATAAAGCGCTCCTTAGCACAAACCAAACAAACCCTCAGTGTAAAGACGGAGATAAACATAATTGACTCTCATGCTGCAATTTGGTTAGAGAGCTCTCTTTTTTTGCACAAATCTTTTATAAATGGATGTAATTGATGAGTCAAACAGCATTGATTTCCAATACGCTCATTTGTAGTGCGGGAAAGTGAAAAGAAGGGGAGCGAGTGAGGAATGGGGCAGTTGAAAGTGAGTGGTACTGATGGGCTGTGTGTGATTGGTCTGTCTGTCTCTGTTCTTTACACTGATGAGTCAGACGCTGCTTAGTGAATGATTTTATTTAGATCAGATTAAAGCTGTCTCTGATGGTTAATCTGGGAGTTTAGCCACTGCAATCATCAGGAATCATCTGAT
>NW_015784957.1:0-1535 GCF_001515625.1 Sinocyclocheilus rhinocerous | reverse complement strand
ATTGAAACAGATCTCAGATCTCTTGTTGTTAAACGGAGATCAAATGAAAACTGTATTGAAAACTCCTTTTATGCCCTCATAATTTATTTCTACTTTAGACTTTTATGTCTAGATTGTATTGTTTTACATTTGTTCTTTCAATCTTAAACTATGAAAATCCATCATTAAAACAGGCTATCGTTGTATTTTTAAAACTATGATAATCTGATCAAAGAGTACAATTATAGATATAGGGTTATTGTAGTTAACTATACAGCAGCTTTAAAAAGACATTATTTGAAATAAAATATAAAATATTTCTTTCTTTTATAACTTGGTTTACGTCAGCTATCGCCAAGGCAACATTTCTCATTTTAATTCAGTTTAACTTGATTTACCAAAATAACACTGAAATAAATCACAGTTACTAAAATAACACAGAGTGTCACAATGACACTGCTGTCACTCAGGACATGTTTATGTAAGAGGTCAGGGTCAGTTTCTTTTCCAAAGAAAAACATGTCAATTATTAGATCACATGGTGCAATTAAATCAATTTCATTGGAACTCTCACACAAGACTCATGGACTGTTTATTAACTCAGTTTTTTGATTGTTGTAAATTATTAAATAGAGTGAGTTAAAGATTTATAAGAATATTTATATTTATGTGCTACTTTAAACACAAAGGCTATTTTTATTAAACACAGTGAAATAGGCCTACTAATACAGCCTAAACATTTCTGCATGTTTAAGCTCGAGGAACTGCGGATTAAAGTTCGCAACATTAAACCTGACTTAAAATAGAAGTTCTCAGATCTGATAATTACTACTAAATTTTCCAAAAAAGGTAAAAAAAACTATGGTTCTAGTCATACAAAAAATTATAAAAGCTCTGGATTGTCCAATCAGCATCCAGGATAACAGCTATCACTTTGATTAATAGTGAGCATTTGTGCCGTTTAAAAATTAAATGGCCAGGACAAAACCGTATTTTTATAGAACAGTTTATTAATTCATTGGAACAGAGGCAAAGCAATACAGTATTTTAATTAGTAATTGTAATCACATCTGTGTTACGGTTGATTTGATTATTAATGATTATCTATTTATTGCTTAATGAAAGTGAAGCTGTCTGAAGGAACAGACTGAAATGTGCAAAAACATTAAATAGAAGAGTGCCTCCGTTGTGCTGTGCTGTGATTGGCCGATTACACTGTTAAACCCCGCCTCTCAATTCCATTTACGTTCTGCATCTGCAAATCCATCTGAATGAACAAATAATGGTGTCAATGGGAAGACTAATAAAAAGACAACAACTCACTTATATAATCACCATTTTATGTCAGGTCACATTCAGACTGGAAATGACTTGAAAACAATCAATGAGCTTCTTTTTTTTTTTCTCAGTTTGGTGATCTCTGTAACTGATGGTCTGAAAATGAGTTGACTAAAGAACAGCTTACCATCAGTTTAACCTGAAAAAATGTGTCAGCTGAGCATTAAGTGTAACTGGAACAGAACTTTACGTAAAAAGAGAAAAACATTCAAACAAAC
>NW_015784956.1:0-1535 GCF_001515625.1 Sinocyclocheilus rhinocerous | reverse complement strand
GAAGGAGTACTACGAGAAGGAGAGCTGTGTTCATTACATTCATAATGTGAGTAAAATAAGATTGCTATTTAGTGAATAGCTTTAGAGAGTCTATAAGGAAATACTATTATCTATGTGGTGACATCCTGTTTATGACTCTAGTTCTTCTCTCTGTGTTGCAGATAAATGTGCCTCTGCTGCTGGTGAACTCTGGTGACGATCCGCTTGTGCACAACTCACTGCTCACCATTCCTCGCACACTCGCAGGTACAGCAACCATCCGAGTTTCATGCGATTTAAAAAGAAATCTAAAAGATATGGGGAGTGTATTATACAAAATTATCAATTTGAATCCATCCTCAACTTCATTTTTACATCTTCCAAAGAAAATGTGATTGGTGCTTGACTGTGACGCCATCTATGATATATGAAAAAAATCAAAAAAGATTGATTGCTTAAAGTAACGGACTGAAATAAATAAATAATGTATTGCATAATTAATTAATTTACTTATTTATTTTTTGGTGTGCAAATTCCATGTATTCCTTCAGTGTATATATACATTGGATCAACGCACCCAACAAATACTTGAATGCACGTGATTGCATGGAGCTGCATGGCTGGAGTTTGTTTATGAGCAATAGTGAAAGTATTGCTTGCCTTGAACATACCACCTAATAGTACTTTTTTCCATTTGAAACCTTTTTTTTTTTTGCTGTAGTCTTTTCTGTCCTCTTCTCCTACCACTTCAGCACGCCTACAGCCTATTTCCACACTGATCTTTTATTAGGCAATGACCTTATATGCCAAAAACAACCAGAATTCCTCCAGAGCCCCACATAGATGTGCACCAGCATGCATGCTCGTGTGTATATATATATATATCATCATGTGTCGATGCAAAAAAAAAATGTGTGTCATAATGCAAACTATGACAAACTCTGAGTGTTCGACTCTAAAGGTCAACACTGGAGGAGTATTAAAACTGTTTTAGTTGCTCAGTGGCAGTGTGTCAGGAAGACGTCAGCATCTGGTGTGCAGTGGAAACCTGAATGTTTTGTTGTTAGTGTGATAGTTGTAAAGATTGACAAACATGACTCCTTCAAAGGAAGTGTAGCAATCAGTTGCAATAGACAAAGTCTTGGCTGTATGACGATATATATTTTGCAATTGTAAAAATGGTAGATTTTGCCGTAGCTCTCAAGATATATTTGCACTGCTATCAGTGAGCAGCACAATAAGAGCAACCGTAAACAAGTCATTCATTTTCCCCTTCAGCCCTGATAGTTACTGGCTGAATGCAGTGTTATTTTGGTATTCTTTTTATACTATTGTAGTTTGTTTACTATATTGATTTTTTTTGCTAACATTTTTAGAAATGTTGTTACGTGCTTTGACGTTTTTATTATATTTATTTTAGAATTTTTCATTTAACTTTTTATTCATTTTTATTTTAGTT
This sequence comes from Sinocyclocheilus rhinocerous, assembly GCF_001515625.1. NCBI lineage: Eukaryota > Metazoa > Chordata > Actinopteri > Cypriniformes > Cyprinidae > Sinocyclocheilus > Sinocyclocheilus rhinocerous. The sequence goes on along the minus strand of NW_015784956.1, from coordinate 97 downwards.
TGGTAATTTTAGTGCTTTAACTTAAATTTAGGCAATATTTTTATTTCACAATATTTTTTATATATTTTTTTTTTATATCTCGCAATTTTGAGAAAAA
>NW_015784955.1:0-1535 GCF_001515625.1 Sinocyclocheilus rhinocerous | reverse complement strand
TGTTGAGTTGATGGCTCCTGTGTAAATGGACTGCGTCTGCTCTGTCTAATAATGCCGTGAACAGGAACAGGTCATGAACGCCGTGAGAAGGGACAATGACTGCACTGAACATATGGACTCTTCTCTTCTCTGGCAGATGGAGAGAAGTCCTGAGGCTGCTTCAGTTCATCCAGCATCTCTGCCTCTCTTCATACATTACACAGCATTGAATACAGTCTATTGGTCTTTAATGAAAAGCATAGAAACATTTGAAGCAATAAATGCTTTTATTACTTGTTTTAAGCATTAATCTTGTTAAATGTACTATTTCTAGTCTTCTAAATAAAGTATTGCTCTTTATCTGAATTATGTAAATTATAGAGCATCTTTTGAGGAAGTACTGAGCTGATACCATGGTATAATATATAATGGTGCTAACTGATTACTTTATTCACTCATCCATCCATTCATTTTCCAAACCGCTCGGCCTTTACTTTATTCACATAGACTGGTGTCTGCACACCGCGTGTAGCACACATAACTAAAGCATTGCTGTAGCTCAAACACCAGGGAATGCATGAACTGATCAAATCAAGCTTGAATGCAACGCAAGTCGCTTTGGATAAAAGATGAAAAATAACCTTGAATATTGCTTATAGGACAAGTTGAACAAGGTTTCATTTATTAGCATTAGTTAACTCTTTTTTTTTAACATGAACAAAAATACTTCTAAAGCATTCATTAATCTTAGTTAATATTAATTTCAGCATTTACTAATACACTATTAAAATCAAAAGTTGTCTCTCATGTTGTTTTATTAAATTATTATTTTATTTCAGTTACCATTCATTTAAAGTTAGTTTAAAGTGTTTAGAGAACATAGACAGAATTTTTTTTTACATATGGCTACCATATTAAATGTTCCTCTTATTATTTTAATTTTTATTTATTTTTTACTATCTGTTGTTGCTTGTGTTATAGTCACATTTTAACATAGAGTTCATTTTATCAATATTCTGATTTGTGAAATCAAATTTAATGTCAACACAACATGTTCTTTCAGTTGTTTGAAATTTCACACATGAATTGACTTATTTTACTCAACTTATATATTTTTGGATTTGTTAAATATGTTGTTAAATATGTTTGTCTGATAATATGTGTTAATAAGTCATGTGTTTTTAAATAAGACGCAGAACACTTTTTGATAAATAAGGGATGGCCCACTTTACCTGAAAAGATATTTGTCTGGAGTGCATGACCTCAAAATGTTTATTGTATATTTCTTTGCAAATAACACTTTATGTGAACTGTATTCGAATTATATCTGGACCTTAAAGTTAACAAAAGTGAAAAAGAAAAGAAATATTACACGTTTTACAAAAAGTGGCCCACTTTACCTGAACTCACCCTATTTCATTTCAAGCTGGTTTAAGTTTAGTTTTTAGTGGTCTATAATAACCCTACTATGAATTAAGTAAATAATGTATATATGTCTCATAGCGAATGCCAGCGGTTTGTGGCGTGGCTCCGGAGGGGACGGGGCCCATCCAGAG
>NW_015784954.1:0-1534 GCF_001515625.1 Sinocyclocheilus rhinocerous | reverse complement strand
TAGTCTGATGTAGTACTGAATAGTCAAACTGATGGTTTTTCAAAACAAAATATCAATGTGGTTTTATTTACATCACAGGCACCAGGCATCACTGCCTCCTGTTGTGCTTTTGAGGATCAGCCACCTCTCTCTCTCTCTCTATTGCTGATACAATAAAGTAACAAAAAAGCTCAAATTTCCCTGCACTGTAAAGTAAGGCATTAGCAAGTGTGACAAAAGCCACTCTTGTAATAAACACATAACATCTCCCTAATATAGAAACATAAATCATGCCCTGTTGGCTTTTAGAAAATTGAGGGTTATTTCAGGTGAATTGTGTGGGTCAGCTTGTCTTTAGCACTTCAGATCTGCAGTCTAGAGGGATATGGCTCATGTGGTACATACCTGTGTCCGATGCCAGATGACGGAGGCTCTGGAATGACCCAGTTTGTTCTGGCATGGCCCTTTATCATAGTGGATCAGTAAGAAGTCATCCTGAGGAGATGAAGGAGAGATGTTAGCATCAATAAAGTAGTGATGTGCATGAAAAAGATGATTGCCCTGACTTCAAAAAAAAAAAAATTCTTTTTTCTGATTGGTTATTGCGGCATTTTGGGCGGTATCTGAGGTCTGATTTGTTAGTGATAGACAGCATGTCTTCCAGACCGGCGAAATAAAGTGAAACTGGATTTGAAAGGTCACAGTGATTCTGGAATCACTTTGATCATGAAATACAGTTAAGTGCAAGATGTGCAGCGCCAGTCTGTCACATACACAGCATTATAATGAGAACACGATTGTAATAGAATGTTGTGAGTTCTTTGTGCTTTAGTTGCCTGTGTATCAGCGTTGTTGTTACGGAAGGAGTGCATCCACAATGGGAGTTAACCTTTCAAACTAGCATGGTCAAGTTCATGTGCACATTTGTGTCCTTTTGTGTTAATTTTTTATCTTTAGTTTATTTTTTGTCATTTTCTTTTAACAATATACAGAACATTATAACGAGAAAGTTTTTTGCTTTTCTTGCCCATGTTTCAGCACGCTGCTATGGGAAGAGCGCATCCACAGCGGGAGTTACACTCTCTGGATACATCACGTAACTTTGCATAAGTTCACTTGCATTTGCATCCTTTTGTGCAGATAGAAGCTGTAATGTTACGTTTATGTTGTGTATCTAGGATATTTGATTAATTTCATAGGATGTCATAGAACGGGCTTCAGTTTACTGGAGTTGATCTCTTCAGCTTCACCTCATGCAGCTATTCCTTTTAGATGTTTCTTTTTCAATAACACTGATGCGTCATAATCTAGCAGTTCTTTTTTCTAGCCATATGTTCATGTTTTCATGTCATATTTTTATGTCAACATTAATTTTCGCAACAGTCTTAAAATATTTTCATTATCTCCATGACGGACACACCTCGCCCCACGCACATGCCCCGCCCCCCAAGTACTCATTTTTTGAGACATATTGAAGATCGAAATGAGAAACTGAAACAAATGCCCAACTCTACAATTAAGATGAATATGAGTTACATGGAGAAGCAGCACTTAG
>NW_015784953.1:0-1534 GCF_001515625.1 Sinocyclocheilus rhinocerous | reverse complement strand
TGAAACCCTTAGTTTAAAAGTAACTTTCTGAAATATTTCTACATTTTTGGAAATTTCTAAATAAAAACATTAAAAATGCTTGCCCAATTTGGGTAATTTTGGCAACCCAGCAGCAGGTCAAAACTGGACAAACCCAGTATTTATGTATGTATGTATTTATTTATACTCAAGTATTGTTTAAAAATTACTATACTGCTGGGTTAAAATTCTAAAATGAACCCAAAATGGGTTGTAAATTAAAAGTACTTTAACACAGAATGACTACAGTAACAATGGAGCCAATATTAATAATCAAAATTCAATTTATTGATATGCAATAACATAAAAAGGACAAAAATGTAGTCAATTTTGTCTTAAATGTAAGTTATTCAATATTCACTATGGCCAAACTTCAGGCTTATAGTGCTGTCAGGATGTTGCTACTCAATTAATAGCCAAAAAATAATATTTGAAGGGGGACTATCAAAATATATGGGCCATCGTTCTGTTAGATGTGCTGCAGATCAAATATGAGGACCAACACCACTACACTATATACAGGTCAAACCTGGCCCAACTGCATTTCAGTGTAGATGATTTAAGCCAGCAGTTTTCAACCCCTGCTTCAAAAACTTTTTGCAATAAAATGCCCACAGTGTTGCCAAATGTAGTCACAAAATCTGTCAAAAGGGTCTTTTGAGATTCACGCTGATTCACCTCCTGTGGAGAGAAACTTGAGTGAAATCGTTGCCATCCTGATACCAGGAGCATGTCCCCTCATCCCCTAAACTGAGAATTTTTTTTTTTCTTTCTGAAAATTGCCCCAATCCTAATGATGAAATTAATTTGACCATGTGGCAAATGAATGTCAGGCAGTTGCTCACAGACACTTTATTGGATATGCATATGAGAAGACACATTTTGGACAGCCTCCTCCCCCCTACTCTTAATGCCGGCCTCAGGTGGGTCAGGTGTGCCACAACATGTGTACATGCTTGACCTACAAAAGCTTATGTCAGTGTCTTTGGTGGACATGAGCTGTACATCTAGTTGAAATGCACAAGAATACATCCGTAGTTATTTGCAGTCACTCCATTTTCTGATGCACAAAGTGGTTGAAAAGAATGGGACTCCTCAATGTATTCCAACAGATTTACACTTTTGGGCAGAAGTTGGCATCTAAACACCTCCAAACTTCTGTGAAGTACTTAGGGCATGCTATTTTTGCTCAAGGGTATACAACCTGACCATGACAAGATATCTGCTATAAAGGGCCTAATTTATCAAATGTGTGTACATACAGATTTGATATTAGAGATTTCATTTGCATATGCTAAAATCCACACCAACTTTCATATTCATAAAAACTTTTTTTGATGTGGAAAAGTGCGTAGCGCCACAACGAGTTCAAAGCAGACTTTACAGTATTAAAGTACTGCAGGTATTTTGAAGTCTAAGAAATTATTTCTACTTGCAATTCTCAAGAAAAAGATGTAAATGTTGACTTGTGCTCTATAATACATTAATGAGGCATTTCATTAATTAATTAATTAGG
>NW_015784952.1:0-1534 GCF_001515625.1 Sinocyclocheilus rhinocerous | reverse complement strand
TGATTTTTCTGTTTCTTGTTCCATTTTGCCTGACATCTCGAATCCATTTTCTATCCATCTGGCTCCATTCTGAAATGTAACGGCCACATCTCACTATCACAAAATCGAGTCCCACTCTCCTTTTTTTCCTCATTGAATATCCTGTTTAATTCTAAAATCCACCAGGTTGCATAAGTAAAATGCTTTCATGTTGACTTCGTGTGACATGTGACCTGAGCCGTGTCCTGTGTTTGAATGTACAGGGCCTCACCTTCACCAGAGCAGTCAATAATGACTCAGTCACGCTGTAGATCCATGCGGCCGGTGCACTGATACACTCCTCAGTGATCCAGCAGAGACGCCGGGCCAGAAACTGGCAGCGGCAGCCTAGAAATATTGATCAGTGTCCCATAAAGCATGAATAGACTGGCTGAGGATCGGAGGGTTTTGCCATTGATTGGAACATGGCTCTTGACAGGAGCCTCTTTGTTCCTTTGAAGACTGTAACTGAGAGCGCTAATCGCTCCTTGACGAACGCTTTGTCTGATGTTTTATAGACACAAATGCTGAGATGTTTAGGCTGGATGTGCGAGGACAATAGTCGACTGTTCGCTGTCATCAGCCTTTGACATCAGCAGCCCGAGGCCAAACGCTCAAGAGGAAGTAGCACTTTCTCCACGTTTCTTTCTCTTTCTAAACCTGTCTCTCCACCTGCGTCTTTGCCTGAGCGCGGTCAGCGCTTTTTCATGTCGCAGCATCTGCTGGTGAGTTTCTGATGGACGTCCGGTGGTGAGGCCACATGCAAACACTTCCCACAATCCCCTGATCCAATGCCTCACAAGCTTCACTGAGGGAAACTACAGCCCTCTTCATGGAGAAATGTCCTTTTGTTAACAGCAGAATGCATCTCCAGAATGTTAAATTGTTAAACAATGCAAAAAAATATTTTTTGATGCTTTAATTAGTCGGTTTTTACTTGTCCTCCAGTGAAAATCCGTGCAAGATACATTTATTCAAGAAGCAACACTATATTGTGGAAGCATATTTCTGCCACGGAACAGAAAAATAAAAAAGGAAATTGCGACTTTTATATCACAATAATTTTTATCAGAATTGCGAGAAAAACTTAATTTTGAGATGTGAACTCAAAATTCTGAGGAAAAAAAAGTCAGAATTGCAAGATTTAAATTTAGTATTCTGAGAAAAATATGAATTGTGAGATAAAAAGTTGGTGGCAGAAATAAAAAAGCTGAATTATGAGATATAAAGTCAGAATTCCAAGAAAAAAAGTTGTAAATTGTGAAATATAAACTCACAATTGTGAGAAAGAAAGTCAGAATTGTGAGGTAAAATGTCACAGTTACCTTATTGTTTTATTCTGTGGTGGAATTCAGCTTCTATAGTATATTGCTTCTTCAATATTAGAGTATTTTGTCTTACTGCACTGCAGCAGTGTTGTTATTGTATTAAAAATAGTTTTAGTTAATACATTGAAATAAAATATAAATATTAGATATAAAGTTTAAATGAAAATTAGAAATGTTCCCTTGGAAAC
>NW_015784951.1:0-1534 GCF_001515625.1 Sinocyclocheilus rhinocerous | reverse complement strand
TTCAGGGGGCTTGCAGCTGAACTGATTTTTCATTTACATGTTTTAAGTAAGATGAAGGAGCTCCCCAAATGGGTTTGAGCCGTGCATTAGCGAGAGTGGACACATGCTGTTTTTCAAGTGTTGTTCTTTGTCACAGGCGAATTGTTTTAACGCACCTCCGTGTTTGGAATGAGGTCTGGAGGAATGCTCAGGAAACGGATATAAATGCTCAATATCTCCAACCATACATTTCACAAGAGACGCAAATATGGGTTTGATTAGTCGATAAGGAAATGCTTTATTAGTGGTGCTTGCAAAGGCGAGTACCACTATTATTATTATTGGTGATATGACCATAATTCATCCTGCGTCATTTGTGCTACAGACATGAATGATACCTCAAATCTTGTAGTTTATTGAAGAAAGGTGTGTGATTACCTTTCTAAGCGATCAGACATATTTTTGCTTGGCGAAAGATGAAAGGGCAAAAAAAAAAAAGCAAAACAACAACAACAACAAAAAACCCTATAGACTTATAGGAAAGACCTGAGCCATATCTAGTGTCCAGAATTTATAGAGAAGTGGGGGTGGGCTGAATATTATTTGGCAGGGAGTTTGCCAGATATATTTTCTGCAAAACGCACACAAATGTAACAAATTTTAAAGAAACTCTTGCTACAGATTGGCTTACATTTGGACCATTAAAGTGTCATGATCAACAGCTGATTGTGCGATTTCATATAGTCTCAAACTTGAAAACTGTATAGCCAGCAAGGTTAAGTTCAAACTTGAAGGATTACTTATGTTATAGCAGACCTGAATACTTACTTTCTCCTGTGAAGCACAGAAATGGGAATTTCAAGAGCTGATCATTCTTTGCCTTGCCAAAACCAATGTGTAGAAGTTTAAAAGCTTCAAAAAGGATGCAAAATCACAGTAAAAGGATCATAAAAATGACATTGAAGTAGTCCATATGATTTGTTCCAAGCATATTCCAAGTTTTCTGAAACCATACAGTAGCTTTGTGTGAGGAACAGACAAAAGTTCTTGAGAGAAGTAGTCGATTTGTGAACAAATACAATGAATCAGTTCACAAAACTGGTCAGAATAATTTGTTCACAAATCATGCTGATCTGGTTCACGGACTCAAAGCTTACTGGAAGGAAAGATTGACAGTGAATCATGATTAAGTCATTCAGACAGTTTCGTAAACTGTATCAACCGATTCATTTGAAAAGATCTGACTCAAGGGAAAGAACTGGTCATGAATCTGCTAGTTCTCTCAAAAACTTTTTTTATTTCATTTCTCACACAAAACTAGCATATGGTTTCAGAAGGCTTAAAATATAGGGCTCAAGTCATATGGATCATTTTATGATGCATTTATAGTGCTTTTTTTTTTTGTTGCCATTTCGGAGTTTCACAGCCCCAGTCCTCATCATTATTTTGAAAACCAAAGCCAGTATATTCCTCCAAATCCTTTTGTGTTCCACTAAATAAAAACATACAGTACAGGTTTGGAATGACATGAGGGTGTGATTTTTTTTTTTTTTTT
>NW_015784950.1:0-1533 GCF_001515625.1 Sinocyclocheilus rhinocerous | reverse complement strand
GTGTGTAAAGATCAGAAAGGAGCAATGAGGTTTGGCTAAATAGAGGATATTTTCTGCTCAAACTAAATAGAGTCACTCAATAAGTCCAGATGTGTCTTTCTGTGGCACTCAAATTACTGTAGGTCACTTCTCTTAGATAACACATTTAGCATCGGCACTGACCAAAAATCGATGAGTGTTGGCTTGCCTCGCTTTAGAATGCAGCCCAGTGCCATGTCAATAATCTTACCATTTACAGAGTAATCCTCCTGCAGCTGCTGTTCACTTCATTTGAGCGAATCCCATATAGATTACGTCCCATTGTGACCAGAATGGGTTTTGAGTCATAAAACAAACATATGTCCTGCTAAAGCTATAAAAAGCATTTTTACAGTCTATGTGAATGATCGTTTGCAACCCATTCTACTTCCATAATTTGCTATATTTCTTGGGGAAACAGGACATTCAGTGAGAAAAATGTAGACTTAAATTTTATTCATCAAGAATTAATTGGATCATGAAAAGTGATTGCTACACAGCACAATATAGCTAATGAATTTGTTAGAACAATATCTGAATAGCTATTTGGCTATTGGTCAGCATTTGTCCAATAGTCTGCATTCCTTACAGTGAGTGACATCAGCAGAATTAGAAAGACACTAACAGTAGCTAACTACACCCTGGAGTTGTTTGGGGGATATTTTCAAACACTAATGATGAAATAACTAATAATAATAATAATAATAAGAGTATTTATCTTTTACAAAAACAATAAGGGTCTCAATAAGGGTGACAGCATTAAATTAATTACTACAAGTAAGAATACTGTTGTGCACCAACTCACTGAATCATTAAGTTTTAACCAGTTCAATTAAATGAACCATCTGAACAAAATTATTCACTAAAGTTAATTGGTTCACTAAGATGAATCGGTTTGTTGAAAAGAATCAGTTTGTTTGAATGTGTTATTTAACAGACATAACAGACATTTTTGCAGAACATTTTTGCAGAACACATTTGATGATTACTTAATTCTGCAGTGATAAATGTGTAATACAATAAGGCATAGATAGCGATGTAGTAATGTAACTTATTGAAAAACATTTTTAAAACATCTTATGTCATGCTGAAAAATAGCATCACTACTTTTAGTTAGCTACTCCCCAAACGATGATCCAACAGCACAACAGATAAAAAAAAAAAAAACCTCCTCCAATATCCATCCCAAAAGACCCTTTACAAACAGTAAAAAAAGTCAAAAACCACATGAATTCTGTCAATTCATTTCTGACCATCACACCCACTCTTTATTATTTCATTTTCACAACTTGCCCAAGATCCGATACAAGACATGTTCGAAATCAGCATGAAGCAAGACCATACTTTGTCTTAATGGGAAAAAAAAAATGCAGCAAAGTCCGAACTCTTTCCAGCTACGCTGGAAAACTCATTGCTTTTTCTATCAAAACTAAGAGCAGGAGGCATTCCTCAGGCGAGCTGTGCCAATCAGCGCTAAAGTGAGGTCAAGGTGTCACTTCCCCTCCCATTCCTCAT
>NW_015784949.1:0-1533 GCF_001515625.1 Sinocyclocheilus rhinocerous | reverse complement strand
AGATATAAAGTCACGATTAGGAGAAATAAAGGCCCAGAAATGAGCTTCTGTGTGTTTCTAACCTTTAAAAAAGATTTATGTTGGTGCAACTTTGGAACATCCTTAAACTCTCATAATCTCCATCTTTATTTCCTTTTCCTTTCTCAAAACACTGATGTGTCAGTGAAGTTATGCCATTCACTTACCCTTATTTATTGGTCATTTTTTAAGTTCTATGGTGCTGTAGTATAAATCTGGAGGTCTTCTTCTCTTTGCTCATAAACTTGATTCACTTCTGTCATTGCTTTCCCAGCAGGCTTGTTATACTCACTGAGGAAAACTGAAGGTGAATAAGGTTGAAAATAACAGTAACCTTTGGTTTATCACATTTATTCTCCAGGTTCAAGTTATAAAAGGTTTTGATAGTGCCATAAATTACTTTATTGATGGGCTGAGAAATGGATGCCACTTTGTGAATTTATGACAATGCATGCTTGTTGGTTTAATAGCTCTCTGTAACTCTATTGTCTTTCTTTGTCTCAGTGGCAGTAGTGGGGGCAGCGGCGGGCGAGAGAACAGCAGTAATAGTATGGGAATCCCTCTGGCTGTGCCAACACCCTCACCTCCCAGTATGGCACCAGGTGACAGCTAACATTTTTCACAGTGGCCATTAGCGCTGGGCGATGAACAACATCATATCAAGATGATCAAATTTATGTCGATAACATTGATAATCAATATGGAAAAAAATATTGTGATAATATTTTTGGGCATATCGCCCAGCCCAAGTGGCCATGCTAGTTTTGAAAGGGGTTATTTTGGTCATTCCTCCCACCCCTGATTGAGTCATCTATTTTTTTGTACTTATCTTCTGTGACTGTCCTTTTCCTCTGTCCTGTCTGCAGTAGTTCCTCAAGGTCCAGGTTTGGGCCCAATCCCGATGTCTCAGTTTGGAACAATCTCCCGGCAGATCTCCAGACACAATTCCTCCACCACTTCTTCCTCTGCCTCTATGGTGTCAGCCACCGGCACCTACCGGCGCGCCCCTGCCGGCTCCTCCCAGTTCTCTGTGCCTCAACCCCACCTGAACGGGGGTCCCACATACCCCCAGAACACAAGTGAGTTCAGTTCCAAGTTAGGGAGAGATATTTAGTGACCCTAAAAAGTACTTTGACAACTAAAGGGATAGTTCATCCAATCATGATGTTCATCCAATGAAATTTTACTGTTCATTTACTCACCCTCAGGCCATTCAAGATGTAGGTGTTTTTTTCTTTAGTAGAACAATAAAGCAGATTTTTAGCTGAAACCGTGGTTCTTGGTAATTCATAAAATGCAATTCAGCAGCTACTGTCTTACTGAGAGTCAAAAAAAAGCATATCAGGCCACAAAAAATTAATCCCCGTGACTCCCGACAATATATTAAGGTCTTATGAAGCGAAACAATCAGTTTGTGCAAGAAACTGAACATTATTTATAACATTATTATCTGTAGCCTCAGGCAAACGATCCAGAGTGATGTCTGGTTCGGGCGAAATGAATGTTTTTTTTTTT
>NW_015784948.1:0-1533 GCF_001515625.1 Sinocyclocheilus rhinocerous | reverse complement strand
CAAAGCCATGTGGCTCCCTCTTTCTCTGTCAAAGAGCCTCTGTAACTCCCTCTCTTGATCTCTTCCCTGTACACACACATCTGTCTATCCACCAACATGTGCAGAAAAATGAAGGAAAATAGGAATAGGGTCCAAAGGTGCTCCATCAACCTCTCACGTTATTAGCGATGGTCCCTCCTCTGTTTTCAATCCCTTAAAAACTGTTGGACGGAGGGAAACACTCACTTAAAATCTTTTCCTGGACCGAGACTGCATTAGTTCAGAGTGCATGAAACCCCTGCCACCAGGTTACTGATCGACAATCCCTCAGTGTCCATTACGGAAGGCCTAGAGAGAGTGTCAAGGCAATAATCTACATTATACCGGTATGTTTTGGCTTCCAAGCAGGTTTCAGAAACTTTGCATCAATCACATGCTTACCCCAGATGGAGGCTTATGTTTTTTATTAGGCACTGTGTGTTAGAGATATTAACCATATTGCCAGAGGACAAGATCACATTCCCATCGATATCAGGTTATTTTTTATTTGATTTCTGATGCACCTCTGGGAATGCGTTTGGGTGGGGTTGACAAGACAAAAGAGGATGGAAAACCATGGATAATGTAGGTTATGAGATCACAGAACCACCTTATTTTTCAACACGGAAGTAAGCTATTTCCTGTGAATGTAGGAGACTTCTGACTCATTAGCCGTTATCCAACTTTTTCCTACCCAAATTATGGGAGTAGCTTCCATTAATTTGTAAACAATCAGTGACTGCCAAGAAAAATTGTTTAAAGTTTGGCTCTATGAATGCAGTAATAATAATAATTCGCAAAAACTTGGTACAATGAGGTCACATTATTCTCCTCACCCCTCAAACATCAAAACGAAACTTAAAAGTGTAACAGTATTAACAAATTACAATGAGCAGAACATAAATAACCGTAAAAGCTCAGATAAGTCATATATAGCAACATATTTTGGACATGTTAAATTTGGCTAGTAATACACTCACTGGCACTTTATTAGATACCAATGTTCAACTGCTTTTTAATGCAAATATCTAATCACCCAGTCAAATGACATCAACTCAATGCATTTAAGAATGTAGACATGGTCTGCTGAAGTTCATACTGAGCAACAGAATGAGGAAGAAAGGGGATTTAAGTGACTATGAACATGGCAAGGTTGTTGATGCCAGATGGGCTGATATGCATGCACAACCATCTCTTGGGTTTACATGGAATGGTTTAAAAAAGAGAAAATGTCCAGTGAGCAGCAGTTTGGAATTTTGACACTGATGAATGCTGTTAGACCACTGAGGCAGACCAAGCTAAAAATGCAACTTTTAAACTTTTTTAATCACCCTAACAACAAACAGCATAATGGAGTGCAGCAGATCAGTGCAAGAATTTCAAATATTGGGGGGGCAATTTGGCAATTTCTAATTACTGTGGTGGGGTCTTGTCTTGCTACAGTGTACCCATCTTGTAATGGTTACTTCCAGCAGGATAATGCGCCATGTCACAAAGCTCAAATCAACTCAAACT
>NW_015784947.1:0-1533 GCF_001515625.1 Sinocyclocheilus rhinocerous | reverse complement strand
TTGTCCCAGTACTAAATAAATACTAGTTTATTTGAGATGTTGTTTTGTCTTTGACTCCCAACAGCTGGAACAAGAACAGCAACCCTGAGCCCTGGAATAAGCTCAGTCCAAGCTACCAGTACAAGGTACATGAGCCCACTGTTGGCATCAGATAAGCAGTGTTAAGTATTTATTTACTTTTAAGTTATTTTTGTTGTTGTTGTTGTTTTGTTTTGTAATTTGATGTCAGGGTACTATAACACAAAACACAGTTATGCAAGTATATCAATTAAAAAAACAACATGAAACATGTTAATTATTGTAGAAATGCCTCACAACAACCTGTGAAAAGGGTCCATGCTTGTTAAAACCAATATTTGTCTCAGTTATGATTTGTCTAGTACAAATGTATTAGTATTAATTCTAGTTTAACATTAATTCCACATTTATATTTAAACAGAGCAGGCTTTAGTTGCATTGAAATTGCGGGGGACCCCCGAATAGGGGCTACAATAATCATCACCACCTTTAGCACCACCTCTAGCAACAGCCCTGTAGCTAACTTATCATTTGCAAACATTCAATCACAGTTGCATTTTAGGTAACTGGGGAGCTGAGGATTGTTCATAGATGTGTGAGAAACAGAAATAGCGCTCCTCAAGAGAAGCACAGAATTTCAAAAGAATTCATGCGGGTTTATCTTAATGTCTTTAACGTTTCACCACTCAACCGAGCGGCTTCATCAGTGTAGAACAGGATGTGTTGGTATTTCCTGTGTTAATTCCCTGATGGTCTGAATGTGGCACACGAGCTGGGCTGACTTGCCCAGCAGATCACGAGTCTCACTCCTTCAGCACAATTGGGAAGGAAAACTAAATGCTGGTCAATAAATGCATATAACATCACTGTCTGTCTCCACCTGCCATACAATCGATGTTGCATGTTTTCTATTTTTCCTTCTTTAGTTTGTGGCCATTAACACAGACTACAAAAACCTGAAGAAGGAAGGACCAGACTTCTGAACATGTTGCCTCAACTTTTATCATGAAGATGCTGAGATGTCCTTGTGCCTGACTAGTCTAAATACACTATAATAATAATAGAGAAAAATAAACTTGTAGGATCTTTTCTATATTTTTTATTAAAGAAAAATGTCAAGAACCTTTATTTCTTCACTAAACACGCTGATAGACATATTCACTAGCATGAGATAAAGAGCAGAATAAAGGACTAAACTAGTCTACTTTTATTCATGTGCATTAGACGTTAAGCTTTATAGAAATCCCCAAAGTTGCAGAGATAACATGACCTCCCTCTCGTGAGCATGAGAAAGGGCGAAAGGAAGACGAGCAGATGTTTGTCTTTCTGTAAACAGGACCTGAACAGCAGAGACTCATGGGAAGGAGACTGAGCTCCCTCAGGCCTGCTCTTGAAGTCTGTGATAATTTGGAAAAGCAGCCGTCTGTTCAGAACAACGCACATTGACATGTTTATCTTTGTCTCTCTCACTATATTTCTTTCTGCACTTATTACTGTCTTCATTTTTATATCACT